>NC_034177.2:6416648-6529148 GCF_002021735.2 Oncorhynchus kisutch
ACCCCCTGGAATTGTTTTTTCAATACATTTTTTAAAGAAGTGCACCGATTGATAAATGTTTGTAGTGACTGGGTGTACACATTAAATCCAGTCAAATGTTATTTGTCACATACGCGGACAACAGGTGGAGATATACAGGCGTCCTTCCTAACTCAGTTGCCGGAGAGGAAGGAAACTGCTCAGGGATTTCACCATGAAGCAAATGGTGATTTTGAAGCATGGATTCCAGGCTATAATCCTCGGTCGATGGTGGTGACCCCTGGTTGTGTTGTGTGTGTGTGTGTATGTTGTGTTCTAGGTCGTGTGTACCTGTCCCAGGTCCCGTCTTTGTTGAGGCTGCTCATTGAGTCTATAAGGACAGAGGAGAAGGACTCTGTGAGCAGAGAGAATGTCCTGGGAGCCCTGCAGAAACTCAGCCTCAGGTACACTCACTTCCTGAAACAAACTCCCACTCACTTCCTCAAAAACACTCCCACTCACTTCCTCAAAAACACTCCCACTCACTTCCTTAAAAACACTCCCACTCACTTCCTCAAACACACTCAAATCAAATAAAAGTTTATTTGTCACGTGCGCCGAATACAACAGGTGTAGGTAGACCTTACAGTGAATTGCTTACTTACAGGCTCTAACCAATAGTGCAACAAAGGTATTAGGTGAACAATAGGTAGGTAAAGAAATAAAAAGACAGGCTATATACAGTAGTGAGGCTATAAAAGTAGCGAGGCTACATACAGACACCGGTTAGTCAGGCTGATTGAGGTAGTATGTACATGTAGATATGGTTAAAGTGACTACGCATATATGATGAACAGAGAGTAGCAGTAGCATAAAGGAGGGGTTGGCGGGTGGCGGGACACAATGCAGATAACCCGGTTAGCCAATGTGCTGGAACACTGGTTGGTCGGCCCAATTGAGGTAGTATGTACGTGATTGTATAGTTAAAATGACTATGCATATATGATAAACAGAGAGTAGCAGCAGCGTAAAAAGAGGGGTTGGGGAGACACACAATGCAAATAGTCCAGGTAGCCATTTGATTACCTGTTTAGGAGTCTTATGGCTTGGGGGTAAAAACTGTTTTTGTCCTAGACTCTCATTCACTCACTTCCTCAAACACACTCTCATTCACTCACTTCCTCAAACACACTCTCATTCACTCACTTCCTCAAACACACTCTCATTCACTCACTTCCTCAAATACACTCTCATTCACTCACTCATTTCCTCAAATACACTCTCATTCACTCACTCATTTCCTCAAACACACTCTCATTCACTCACTCATTTCCTCAAACACACTCTCATTCACTCACTCATTTCCTCAAACACACTCTCATTCACTCACTTCCTCAAACACACTCTCATTCACTCACTTCCTCAAACACACTCTCACTCACTCACTTCCTCAAACCCACTCTCATTCACTCACTTCCTCAAACACACTCTCACTCACTCACTTCCTCAAACCCACTCCCACTCACTTCCTCACACGTGTGCATGCACATGTGCGCACACACACACACACACACACACACCATTTGGACCGCTAACCTGTATGTTATTGTGCTGTATTGTTTAGCATCCTGGTGTGGTGTTGAATTATACTAACCTATATTATGATATGACAATCTTATACCAGGCATACTACCTACCGCTCTGCATCCACAGTCACACTACCGCTCTGCATCCACAGTCACACTACCGCTCTGTATCCACAGTCACACTGCCACTCAGTATCCACAGTCACACTGCCACTCAGTATCCACAGTCACACTACCGCTCTGTATTCACAGTCACACTACCGCTCTGTATCCACAGTCACACTATGGCTCTGTATCCACAGTCACACTACCGCTCTGTATCCACAGTCACACTACGGCTCTGTATCCACAGTCACACTACCGCTCTGTATCCACAGTCACACTACCACTCTGCATCCACAGTTACACTACCGCTCTGTATCCACAGTCACACTACCACTCTGTATCCACAGTCACACTACGGCTCTGCATCCACAGTCACACTACCACTCTGCATCCACAGTCACACTACTACTCTGCATCCACAGTCACACTACCACTCTGCATCCACAGTCACACTACCACTCTGCATCCACAGTCACACTACCACTCTGTATCCACAGTCACACTACGGCTCTGCATCCACAGTCACACTACCGCTCTGTATCCACAGTCACACTGCCACTCAGTATCCACAGTCACACTGCCACTCAGTATCCACAGTCACACTACCGCTCTGTATTCACAGTCACACTACCGCTCTGTATCCACAGTCACACTATGGCTCTGTATCCACAGTCACACTACCGCTCTGTATCCACAGTCACACTACCACTCTGCATCCACAGTCACACTACCACTCTGTATCCACAGTCACACTACCACTCTGTATCCACAGTCACACTACCACTCTGCATCCACAGTCACACTACCACTCTGCATCCACAGTCACACTACCACTCTGTATCCACAGTCACACTACCACTCTGTATCCACAGTCACACTACCACTCTGCATCCACAGTCACACTACCTCCCTGGTTAACTATCCACAATCAGCCCTAGTAGACTAGAGAATGTGATATCCCGGTGTCTCCACTTTTTTTTTTGGTTAATCAGAAAACTATTGGTTTGAAACACAAGCTTATAAAGGCAACAAAACAAATTGCAACAGCTAGTGGTTTCCCGGTCTAACCCCGTGGGCTGTGTTTCTTTCTGTTTCTTTCCGTTGTGCAACACCTAGTGGTGTCCGGGCCTAACCCTGTGGTCTTTGTTCCTCTCTGTTTGCTTGTTTCTGTGCGTCTGCATATGTGCGTCTGTTTGTGCGTGCGAACATGGGAGTTTTGTGTACACATCCATGTGTGTGCGTGCAAGCGCCGGTGTGTTTTTATATATGTGTGTGTGTGTGTGTGTATGTGTGTGTGTGTGTGTGTGTGTGTGTGTGTGCGTGTGCGCGCTCTAGGAGGAGCCAGCAGTCAGCCATGATAGAGGACGGTCTCATTGACTGGCTGGTAGATGAGCTGCAGGACTCTGACTGTCTGTCTGACTACACTCTGGAGTACGCTGTGGCCCTGCTCATGAACCTATGTCTACGCACCAGAGGTAGCCTATCATCACCTGGTACCACTCATCACCTGGTACCACCCATCACCTGGTACCACCCATACCTAGTACGACATCCACCTGATGGCACAGTCCATTAGCCTGGTCCCAGATCTATTTGTGCCAAAACAGATCTGGGATCAGGCTACATTTCCCTCAGTCCAGTGTTTCCCTCCGATTATTTTCCATCCGCGGCACAAAAGCACCCAAAACAATAAACAGTTGAACAGCCCTCAGTTGAAACCAAAAGTATTTTGGGACGTGGGCTCCCACACCACCTATACAAGGAACACTAACACAGTCCACATCAGTTGTCTGAAGTGAACTGGAAATTCAGCATCTTTTTATAGGAATATGATCAACTTCCACCGTCCTCCCAAGAGTTGCTGAAATTCCTCTTCACTTCAGTTTGCTCTTTAAAGACATTCTCCCGCTTTGTGCTGGATGTGTCAATATGTAATGTCCAAACATGTATAATCGGTTAGCAGAATTATTGTTTTGCCTCAACTAAGCCACGAAATCCCTAGTTTGAAAGAGACTGGGTTTTTTTCTGGAAGCTGTGACATTTTCCTTACATTTTCCCCCAATTTGGGCCAGCCAATGAGTTCCTAGCTATTCGAAGACTAGCCAATGAGCTTCAGCCTCTCACCATTTCGGTGACATCTAGCAAGCTAGATGTCTTTTGGCTCAGTACTACTGGGTAAAATGTATACGAAAATACTGGTGCATCTCTTTCATTCATGCACCTTGGCTAAAGAGTTAGGTATGGGCAGTGATCCCTTCCCTCTATCTCCCACAGAATTAGAATGAGTTAGCTAGTTAGATCTCAAATGACCTATTACAATAAACATCATATTATCTGCTATTCAGCAGAGGATTTTATCAAAAAGCCATTTACAGTTATACGTCCATTCATTTTTCCGTATGGGACTCGTACTATGGTTGACCCAAAAGCAGAAATCAAACCCACTACACCTTGGCGTTGCAAGAGTCCATGCTCTACCAATTGAGCCACACAGGACCATTTACTTCTACTCACGACTCATCAAAGGAGTGTCTTCGCATACCAACCTGCATCCCACTGCTGGCTTGCTTATGAAGCTAAGCAGGGTTGGTCCCTGGATGGGAGACCAGATGCTGTTGGAGGGCCAGTAGGGGGCACTCTTTCCTCTGGTCTAAAAAAAATATATCCCAATGCCCCCAGGGCAGTAATTGGGGACATTGCCCTGTGTAGGGTGCCATCTTTCAGATGGGACGTTAAACGGGTGTCCTGACTCTCTGTGGTCACTAAAGATCCCATGGCACTTATTGTAAGAGTAGGTGTGTTAACACTGGTGTCCTGGCTAAATTCTCAATCTGGCTCTCATACCATCACGACCACCTAATCATCTACAGTTTACAATTGGCTCATTAATCCCCCTTCCTCCTCTCCCCTGTAACTATTCCCCAGGTCGTTGTTGTAAATGAGAATGTGTTCTCAGTCAACTTACCTGGTTATATAAAATACATTGTCCCTAGGCCTTGTATAGACTTCTGGCCCTGGGTCTAATGTTAAATGCCAATTGAAGGGATTGATTCAAATCAAATTGAGTTAGATGGGGAGAGCAGAATGAAAGCTTCTTGTTCTTTCAGACCCGTATCTGACCCTAACCCGTATCTCTGTCATGATTTACTTATCTTCTTGTTCTTTCAGACCCGTATCGAACCATAACCCGTGTGTATCTCTGTCGTGATGACTTGTCTTTTTGTTCCAGGTAAGAGGAAGTGTGCTGAGAACCCTAAATACGTGCTGAAGGTTCTGACTGACCTTCTGGGACACGAGAACCACGAGGTAACACACACACACTTTCATGGACACACACATGCACTTACACACACAACTCTCACACACCCACACACACACAGACAGACACCCGCAGTTGTGAATGTACACAAACTACTCACATATAAAACACACACACAGAGAGAGGTTAATCTGTAAATCTGTTAATCTGCACCAGTCCCAGCAGATCACTAATCTGCTTGCTGGCGTGATGGTGGCGTACTGTATGGTAGGGTTGAGCTGTATCCAGATGTTCATATCTCATACAGTCCTTCACTCATCCCGGGATTTACTGTATTACTGCCTTAGTACACAAGGGGGTGCCAAAAACACCTTATTAATTCAGTAATTTGCTTAGATAACTAGCAAATTTAAATTGAGGGTCCGCGTTAATGCAGAATTCATCATTTTTAACGTCTCTTACCAGTATGCTAACTAAATTAGCACAGGTAATAATTAATTTCCATGGAGGCTGCTAGCGAAATATGCTAACAAAATGCAAAGACAGGCAGTCCAGCTCATAAAGTTATACATATATAGGTAGGAGCTACCGAATGTCATTTTTGGTGAGTTTGGACATTTCCAAGTGAATGTGAACGAGCGACATTGTGCAAATGAACCAAGTTTTGACGCATGCTTGTCTAAAGTAAGATCAGTACTGTCTCTGAAGCAGCATGGTTACACACTGTCTGTGTGGAATCTGGAGTCGCTAGGGTAACGGGCCTGTCTGCTTGGAGAAGAGGGGGGAGGAGCAGATGGCTGAGAAAAGAGCGGCAAAAAAACTCAAGGAAATCAAAAGAGTGGCAGCTGTACGGATAACTCATCCAATGGGCTTTGACTTCTCAAACACGGCAGAAAACTTACACAATATGATGTCCTGTCACCTTATTAATTCAGCAATTTACTTAGATAACTAGCAAACGTTAGTTAAACGTAGCGTCCTCTGCGTTAACGCAGAATTATTCATTTTTTAAATATATTTTTCATATATAAAAAGCTTTAGAAATCTCTTAATGCGTTTTGTAAACACAGATGTAAAGGTCTTGTTATTGTAATTTCTTCTCGACATCAGACTAATATTGTGCTTCAATTGCACTTTTCCACTCGGATGAGAATTCAAAAAAGGGAACTCTATCAGTAGACAGCGCTCTGACTGATGTGTAGCTACTTTTCTCTGGTACTTGTGAAGGTGTAGCCAGCCTGCATTTCTCTTGTAAAATGCTAGATTAATTTTAAGCCATACATTAGGAAATGTAGCTGGCTACATTTTTTCTATGATAAACATTAGCAATATGATGGCCATGCATCGTTTTTGCAAAAAATACCATGCTTTTTCATTGTAAGCTCATTCACTTGTGTGGCTACCAGCCAAATATGTTAAGTGGAGCGACACAGGGGAAGTCAAGAGCAGACTCAGATGAGGAAACAAGGATGAATTAATGAAAATATATATTGTTACACAGAGAGATATGGAGTGCAGATCCAGGGAAGCTTGGATGAGTTGCAGAAAAACAAGATGTGGAGACCGAGGTTGGAGTTGGCTGAGTAGAACAGGGTAAACAGGTCATGAGGGGAATCCAAGGTAGTGGTGGTGAGATGTGGAGACCGAGGTTGGTGTTGGCTGAGTAGAACAGGGTAAACAGGTCATGAGGGGAATCCAAGGTAGTGGTGGTGAGATGTGGAGACCGAGGTTGGAGTTGGCTGAGTAGAACAGGGTAAACAGGTCCTGAGGGGAATCCAAGGTAGTGGTGGTGAGTAAAATCCAGAGCAAGGTAGTTGTGTGGTGAGATGTGGAACAGGAGACAGAGACAGAGCAGTAACTGCAATGAGAGGATAAACAGTGTCAGGCAGGGAAACAGGCACAGCAGAGTAACATGATCTTGAATAATCATAAATGGCTAGACTCATGAACTGACTGAGCAGAGATTACAATCTGGCAGAGTGGAAGTGGCAGGACTGAGTATTTGTAGAGGTCTTTATTATGGAACGAGTTGCAGCTGGTAGGGATCTGCTCTGACTCCAGCACACTTGTCTCCAACCACACAATCACACAGAGAGGGAGAGGGAGGGAGAGTGTACAGGGGGAGTAACTGCAGGTCAAGAAGACACCGGGTGAACACCAGAGGGCATAGCAGGAGCAACTGTGACAAAATAGCATAGCACTTCTGTTGTCATCTGATGAAAATTAAGCTATTTCCTGTCTAAATGTGTTGCACTAATGTATTTTCTGTGAAGGAAAACTATAGTTGCACGTCCCTGATCACTCTCTATTGAAGCAAAAAAAATACTGTTGACTTATAAAACACAACGCCTTAAAATACACAGCTTTCTCCCATTGTGCTATTTACAAACAAACACATGACTGACTCAAATGTTCTGGGGAACTGCGGTAAGCTTCATAACATAACATAAAATAACATGACAGATGAAATTAGAAGACGATCTGCTTTATCTTCTAACACATTGCACAAGTTAACTGCAGGTATTTACAGTGGTACAAACAAGTATTTAGTCAGCCACCAATTGTGCAAGTTCTCCTACTTAAAAAGATGAGAGAGGCCTGTAATTTTCATCATAGGTACACTTCAACTATGACAGACAAAATGAGGGGAAAATAAAATAATCAAAAAAATCCTACAATGTGATTTTCTGGATTTTGTTTTCATTTTGTCTGTCATAGTTGAAGTGCAACTATGATGAAAATTACAGGCCTCTCTCATCCTTTTAAGTGGGAGAACTTGCACAATTGGTGGCTGACAATTATTTTTTTTGCCCCACTGCATGTATAAAATAGTTACAAATATAAAAATGTATTGGGAAAAACTTCAAATAAATTGAATGGTATTAAAAAACCATCCCGTGGTTATTTCCAAATACCTTGGTATACAGTATATCGCCCAAGCCTACTCTATTGCTGCCGTCTTGTGAGCTCTGCTCCAACTTTGCTATTTTGTGATTCTTTCAGCGGTTATGTATCCGCAATGATTATTATGATCGATAAGAACTTTTGAACATCAGATCGGCAGTTACTAATCTCAATTGTGGCTTAAACTTAGACTCATCTGCCCTGGGCTCTTTGCGTAATTCTGATCAAATTCTCGGGCTATCCAAGAGGAAATGCCACCGATAAAGAGGCAGGAGAGGGGATGTCCTGTCGAGATTAAGGCGAAGGGAAAACCGGCCACCTCTTCCCTCCATTCTATTTGCCAATGTACACAGTCTCTTGGTAATAACATGAATGACCTCCGACCGCAGATTCTTGTAACTGCAATATTCTCTGCTTTTCTGAAACATGGCTATATGTTTGCTAGGACCATGCCTCAGGACTACCTGACATGATGACTCCTTACTGTCCCCAGTCCACCTGGCCGTGCTGCTACTCTAGTTTCAACTGTTCTGCCTTATTATTATTGGACCATGCTGGTCATTTATGAACATTTGAACATCTTGGCCATGTTCTGTTATAATCTCCACCCGGCACAGCCAGAAGAGGATTGGCCACCCCACATAGCCTGGTTCCTCTCTAGGTTTCTTCCTAGGTTTTGGCCTTTCTAGGGAGTTTTTCCTAGCCACCGTGCTTCTACACCTGCATTGCTTGCTGTTTGGGGTTTTAGGCTGGGTTTCTGTACAGCACTTTGAGATATCAGCTGATGTACGAAGGGCTATATAAATAAATTTGATTTGATTTTCTATCCAACTTGATGGATTCTTCATTCACCGAGCAGACAGGACATTGGGTTGAGGGAAATCGAGAGGGGGAGGGGTATGCCTCTCGTCATCAACAGCAAATGGTGTGCAGACTCTAGCGCAGTGGAAGTCTCGACCTATTGTTCACCCATCTTGGAATAACTGATGGTCAAATGCCGACCTGTTATCGTGTCTGCTGTATATGTTCTACCTCAGGACAATAAAAACAACAAGCTGGTACTTAATGTACGAGGCTATAAACAAGCCGGAAACCAGGAGGCTGCTTTCCTGGTTTCCTGTGATTTTAATTCTGCATCATTAAGACATGTGATGCCCAACTTCCATCAACACTTATCCTTCACCACTAGGGGCGATAGAGTCCTAGACCACTTATACTCTACCCACAAGCAAGCATACCTCCCTCGCCCCCACCCTCCCTTCAGAAAAGCAGATCATGACCCTATAGTCCTGCTTCCTGTTTACAAGCAGAAACGTAATCAGGAAGTACCCGTGCTGTGTTCAGTTGAGAAATGGTCCTAAGTATCGGAGGCTATGCTACAAGACTGCTTTGCTAGCGTCGATAGCATTGATGAGCTAACCACCTCCGTCACCGGCTTCATAAGGAAATGCATCGCTGACGTTGTCCCCACAGTCAAGGGTCACTGCTTCCCCAATCAAAAGCCCTTGATTAACACAAGAGGTTGGTGCTAAGCTAAAGGGACAGGGCTACCGCACACAGAGCTAACGCAGACAAACCCTGAGGCTACGGCTGAAGACAGGAACAAGTACAACAAGTCCCGCTACGACCTCCGCAGAGCCATCAAACAAGCAAAGGTTATAAAGATGGGGAAAGGTCTGTCTGTAATTAAGAGATGCTCTGCTTTTTTGACACCACACCCCTGTAAGCAAGTTCTGCAGCCGTACGTGAACGTGTACTTTACAGGGCTTGTGTATGTTTTTACAGATTCGTCCGTACGTGAACGGAACCCTTTATAGCATCCTGTGTATTCATGCAGTGCGAGAGGAAGCCAAGGAGATGGTTAGTGTGTGTGTGTGTGTGTGTGTGTGTGTGTGTGTGTGTGTGTGTGTGTGTGTGTGTGTGTGTGTGTGTGTGTGTGTGTGTGTGTGTGTGTGTGTGTGTGTCAAGGGCTTAAGTGATTAACATTGTTGGTGATTGATTTCCGTGTGTGTGGCTCAGTTGCTAAAGCATAGCGCTTGTAACGCAAGGGTTGTGGGTTCAATTCCTATGTGGGCCAGTACAAAAAAGTATGCACTCACTACTATTAGTCACTCTGAATAACAGCATCTGCTAAATGACAAAGTGTGTGTGTGTGTGTGTGTAGAGTATGGAGGAGATTCTTCACTGCTACAGTAAAGAGGAGAACCCGGAGCTCAACAGGCAGATTGAGTTTATTATCAAACAGCTCAACTCAGGTCAGTCACACACACACAACAGAGGTATCGACCCATAGAAGTAGTCCATTTCATCATGTATGCACACAGCCCTGCATTGGCACATATTGACACGCACCTACACTATATATATACATTTGGAATTACATGTACACCCATTCATATTTTCCATATTTTTAATTCTAGCCTTATTCTAAAAATAAATTTAAAATCCCCTCATCAATTTACACACAATACCCCATAATGACAAAGCAAAAACTGTTTTTTTAGAAGTTTTTGCAAATGTATAAAAAATATTGTCGCGGAAATTCAGTACTGAGACACCCCCTTTGTGCCTTATTGCTTAAGTATACACAATCCCACCTACATAACCTCTTCTGTTGGAGGCCACTGGATGTACAAGCTGTGGTTTCTTCATGTTCTATTTGACCTCTCACCTTTGTGAGCTGACCTGACGTGTCTCTTTTCTAACCAGGGGAGGTGACAGAAGAGGGACCAGAGTCTGATGACGAAGAGGAGGATGACGATGATGAGGTAAGCCCGTCATCTCACCCTCATTGCCATGTTGACCATGTTCTGGACACACGCAAATGTCCAAAGACGCATTGCCTCTGTCCGCTAGAGATGGGACATACATACACAGATGGGACATACATACATACAAGCATACATACATACATACACACACACACACACACACACACACACACACACACACACACACACACACACACAGCCGGACTGGGGGTCACTGGATCCTTTAACTAACAAGACACTTACATTACATTACACATACATACATACATACATACAGTGGGACAAAAAAGTATTTACATACCTACCTACCTATTTATTGACCCTGCCGGCTGCCACACACACACTCCTACTAACCCTGACACACACACACACTCCTACTAACCCTGACACACACACACACTCCTACTAACCCTGACACACACACACACTCCTACTAACCCTGACACACACACACACTCCTACTAACCCTGACACACACACACACTCCTACTAACCCTGACACACACACACACACACACTCCTACTAACCCTGACACACACACACACACTCCTACTAACCCTGACACACACACACACACACACACACACTCCTACTAACCCTGACACACACACACACTCCTACTAACCCTGACACACACACACACTCCTACTAACCCTGACACACACACACACACACACTCCTACTAACCCTGACACACACACACACACTCCTACTAACCCTGACACACACACACACACACACACACACTCCTACTAACCCTGACACACACACACACTCCTACTAACCCTGACACACACACACACTCCTACTAACCCTGACACACACACACACTCCTACTAACCCTGACACACACACACACTCCTACTAACCCTGACACACACACACACACACACTCCTACTAACCCTGACACACACACACACACTCCTACTAACCCTGACACACACACACACACACACACACACACTCCTACTAACCCTGACACACACACACACTCCTACTAACCCTGACACACACACACACTCCTACTAACCCTGACACACACACACACACTCCTACTAACCCTGACACACACACACACACACACTCCTACTAACCCTGACACACACACACACTCCTACTAACCCTGACACACACACACACACACACACACACACACACACACACACACACACACACACTCCTACTAACCCTGACACACACACACACACACACACACACACACACTCCTACTAACCCTGACACACACACACACACACACACACACTCCTACTAACCCTGACACACACACACACACACACACACACTCCTACTAACCCTGACACACACACACACACACACTCCTACTAACCCTGACACACACACACACACACTCCTACTAACCCTGACACACACACACACACTCCTACTAACCCTGACACACACACACACACTCCTACTAACCCTGACACACTTACACACTCGCAATTTGTCTAACCATCCCAGGGTCCTTTGAACCACACACATACACATTCCAACCTCAGGAACACATCCCCCAAAAAATGAGATATGAAAAGAGAGGGAGGGGGGGATCAATGATAAAACATACTATATTTGACATCTTCTCCAGCGTAACACAGATATTGGGTGTCTCCCACCCGTGTGCTGTCTGATGGGGCTGCCAGGTTGGATTCTCTGGGAAAGTGAGCTATCAGATATAAGGGCCACAGCCTTGGGACCCGGGGTCACCCAGGTGCATGCTGGGTTTGAGAGTGTGTGTTTGTGTTTGTGTGTGTGTGAGTATGTGTGTGAGTATGTGCCCCCATTCGCTGACCCTCTACGAGCAAATATGTGAAACGCTGTACTTCCTTCCATTGACAAGTGAGATCAGTACAAAGTGAAACCACCCTATCGTGCCAAATGGGATGCCATTCTAGAAAATGTCCCTAATAACCTAGAATAATAGTGTTGCTTATAATAGAATGGTTTCATTGTTGGTGTTATCGGCACGATCACGTACTTTCCCCCGTAAAGGGAGAAACGGCCACACTGTTCGCTATCTCACAGACTTCACTCCTCTCTCCATGGTCTCACAGCTATCTGACAGACTTCACTCCTCTCTCCATGGTCTCACAGCTATCTGACAGACTTCACTCCTCTCTCCATGGTCTCACCGCTATCTCACAGACTTCACTCCTCTCTCCATGGTCTCACCGCTATCTCACAGACTTCACTCCTCTCTCCATGGTCTCACCGCTATCTCACAGACTTCACTCCTCTCTCCATGGTCTCACCGCTATCTCACAGACTTCACTCCTCTCTCCATGGTCTCACCGCTATCTCACAGACTTCACTCCTCTCTCCATGGTCTCACCGCTATCTCACAGACTTCACTCCTCTCTCCATGGTCTCACCGCTATCTCACAGACTTCACTCCTCTCTCCATGGTCTCACCGCTATCTCACAGACTTCACTCCTCTCTCCATGGTCTCACCGCTATCTCACAGACTTCACTCCTCTCTCCATGGTCTCACCGCTATCTCACAGACTTCACTCCTCTCTCCATGGTCTCACCGCTATCTCACAGACTTCACTCCTCTCTCCATGGTCTCACCGCTATCTCACAGACTTCACTCCTCTCTCCATGGTCTCACCGCTATCTCACAGACTTCACTCCTCTCTCCATGGTCTCACCGCTATCTCACAGACTTCACTCCTCTCTCCATGGTCTCACCGCTATCTCACAGACTTCACTCCTCTCTCCATGGTCTCACCGCTATCTCACAGACTTCACTCCTCTCTCCATGGTCTCACCGCTATCTCACAGACTTCACTCCTCTCTCCATGGTCTCACCGCTATCTCACAGACTTCACTCCTCTCTCCATGGTCTCACCGCTATCTCACAGACTTCACTCCTCTCTCCATGGTCTCACCGCTATCTCACAGACTTCACTCCTCTCTCCATGGTCTCACCGCTATCTCACAGACTTCACTCCTCTCTCCATGGTCTCACCGCTATCTCACAGACTTCACTCCTCTCTCCATGGTCTCACCGCTATCTCACAGACTTCACTCCTCTCTCCATGGTCTCACCGCTATCTCACAGACTTCACTCCTCTCTCCATGGTCTCACCGCTATCTCACAGACTTCACTCCTCTCTCCATGGTCTCACCGCTATCTCACAGACTTCACTCCTCTCTCCATGGTCTCACAGCTAACTGACAGACTTCACTCCTCTCTCCATGGTCTCACCGCTATCCCACAGACTTCACTCCTCTCTCCATGGTCTCACAGCTATCTGACAGACTTCACTCCTCTCTCCATGGTCTCACCGCTATCCCACAGACTTCACTCCTCTCTCCATGGTCTCACCGCTATCTCACAGACTTCACTCCTCTCTCCATGGTCTCACCGCTATCCCACAGACTTCACTCCTCTCTCCATGGTCTCACCGCTATCTCACAGACTTCACTCCTCTCTCCATGGTCTCACAGCTATCCCACAGACTTCACTCCTCTCTCCATGGTCTCACCGCTATCTCACAGACTTCACTCCTCTCTCCATGGTCTCACCGCTATCTCACAGACTTCACTCCTCTCCCAGTACAATCTTATGTCATGCTATTCTCAGATGGGTCATATTCATTAGGGCATGCAACAGAAAACGTTTTGCAACGTAAAATGAAAATGACTGTCTCTTATTGGACTAGTCCAGGTAGTCCGCCCCTGTTTCAGTCTGTTTTCTTATGTTTGGTGCCAAATGAACACAACCCTGGTGTGGCTCTATCAGGGTTGGGATCAATTCCTTTTCTCTTCAGTAAAATGAGGAAAATGTCCTGTGTTTGTTAACAGGAAGACGCGATAGAGACGGACCTGGACAAAGAGGAAGTGCTTCAGCTGCAGCCCAGAGAGTTGTCCGGAGAGACACTACTAACCACAGAGTACCTGGGGGTGAGAGACACACACACACACACACACAATGCTACACTGAACAGATCTGGGACCAGTTAGTGTCCTGTGGGAACATGATGTGTGTTTGGCACATTGCCGTTGGTGTGTGATTTGAATTGTGTGTGTGTCCAGATCATGACCAACATGGCGACGAGGGTGAAGAGGAGATCGGCAGCTCCTCTTGGACGGAGTGTCGATGAACCCCTGCAGCGACCCGTGACCCCCATCTCCCACCGAAACACACACATCATGCAAGTAGTACACACACACACACACACACATATACTGTATACGTACAACATGGAGCAATGCGTTCTGGACTAGAGGCTCTTAGTATCGGATGCCATCGACCCTGTGGTCAATACAGTATTTGCCAGTACCCAGGGAATAGGGAGTTACAGCATAATGTTTTGGTGTCCCTCAGAACATCAGTGGTGTCAGACAATACCCGGAGGTGATAACTAATGTTTTGGTGTCACTCAGAACGTCAGAGTGGTGTCAGACAATACCAAAGTGGATAACTAATGTTTTGGTGTCCCTCAGAACGTCAGTGGTGTCAGACAATACCACAGTGGATAACTAATGTTTTGGTGTCCCTCAGAACATCAGAATGGTGTCAGACAATACCCGGGGGTGAGAAATAATATTTGGGGCTTTTGTTAAGCATTCCATGAGGCCATCCTAAGAACAAACGAATGACCCAAAAACAGTGACGGACAGGTTAACAACTATAGCAGCAAAGTGCCAGTACACTGCTCCAGCCAAGTGTTAACAACTATAGCAGCAAAGTGCCAGTACACTGCTCCAGCCAAGTGTTAACAACTATAGCAGCAAAGTGCCAGTACACTGCTCCAGCCAAGTGTTAACAACTATAGCAGCAAAGTGCCAGTACACTGCTCCAGCCAAGTGTTAACAACTATAGCAGCAAAGTGCCAGTACACTGCTCCAGCCAAGTGTATTCTCTGCTTTAGGAACAGTGAATTAGCCAAGTGTTTAAAATAGGACTGACATTTATCTGTCAGTGAAAGTACAAAGAATGGCACCAACTAAGAAAGTGCTTAGAAGGGGGCCATGAAAATACAAAGAGGACCAATCGAATGTTAGGCAACATCCAGGGAGGGACATGCTAAAAGTGTTTATGACACATTCATAAGTTGCCTACAGTGCTGTAAAAAAAAACTATTGGCCCCCTTTTCAGATTTTTTTTTTTCTTCTACTTTTGCATATTTTTGATACTGAATAATTATCAGATCTTAAACCAAAATATTATATTAGATAAAGCAATGCCCTACTTATTTCAAAGTTAAACAGCACCCAGTGCCCCTGTGTGACAAAGTAATTGCCCCTTTTACACTCAATAACTGGTTGTGCCACCTTTTAGCTGCGATGACTCCAGCCTAACTGTAACCAATGACTCCAGCCAAACTGTAACCAATGACTCCAGCCTAACTGTAACCAATGACTCCAGCCTAACTGTAACCAATGACTCCAGCCAAACTGTAACCAATGACTCCAGCCAAACTGTAACCAATGACTCCAGCCTAACTGTAACCAATGACTCCAGCCTAACTGTAACCAATGACTCCAGCCTAACCGTAACCAATGACTCCAGCCAAACCGTAACCAATGACTCCAGCCTAACTGTAACCAGTGACTCCAGCCTAACTGTAACCAGTGACTCCAGCCTAACTGTAACCAGTGACTCCAGCCTAACTGTAACCAATGACTCCAGCCAAACTGTAACCAATGACTCCAGCCTAACTGTAACCAATGACTCCAGCCTAACTGTAACCAATGACTCCAGCCTAACTGTAACCAATGACTCCAGCCTAACTGTAACCAATGACTCCAGCCTAACCGTAACCAATGACTCCAGCCTAACCGTAACCAATGACTCCAGCCTAACCGTAACCAATGACTCCAGCCAAACCGTAACCAATGACTCCAGCCAAACCGTAACCAATGACTCCAGCCTAACTGTAACCAGTGACTCCAGCCTAACTGTAACCAATGACTCCAGCCTAACTGTAACCAATGACTCCAGCCTAACTGTAACCAATGACTCCAGCCTAACTGTAACCAATGACTCCAGCCTAACTGTAACCAATGACTCCAGCCTAACTGTAACCAATGACTCCAGCCTAACTGTAACCAATGACTCCAGCCTAACTGTAACCAATGACTCCAGCCTAACTGTAACCAATGACTCCAGCCTAACTGTAACCAATGACTCCAGCCTTACTGTAACCAGTGACTCCAGCCAAACTGTAACCAGTGACTCCAGCCAAACTGTAACCAGTGACTCCATCCTAACCGTAACCAGTGACTCCAGCCTAACTGTAACGGCCCTGCCTTTAAAAAAATTTAAATAATGTTTACCTCTTTTTTTTTCTCCTCAATATCATGGTATCCAATTGGTAGTCGTTACAGTCTTGTCTCATCGCTGCAACTCCCGTACGGGCTCGGGAGAGGCGAAGTTCGAGAGCCATGCGTCCTCTGAAACACAACCCAACTTAGCCGCACTGCTTCTTGACACAACGCACATCTAACCCGGAAGCCAGCCGCACCAATGTGTCGGAGGAAACACCGTACACCTGGCGACCTGGTCAGCGTGCACTGCGCCCAGACCGCCACAGGAGTCGCTAGTGCACGATGATATCACTGCCGGCCTAACCCGGACGCCGCTGGGCCAATTGTGCGCCGCCCCATGGGCCTCCCAGTCGCGGCCGGCTGCGACAGAGCCTGGGCTCGAATCCAGAATCTCTGGTGGCACAGCTAGCACTGCGATGCACCACCCGGGAGGCCACGCTTCCCCCTTTTAATCCCCTGTTAAATAGCTACCAGTCAGCTGCACAAATGAGGGTTGTGACAGTGGTGCTAATTAGGAAGTGTTCAACCCTCAGTTCCAATGCTCCTTTAAGTCGTCTGTTTTGTTGTATTTAAAAGTGTGTATTATATTATATTATTATTATTATTATTATTATATCACAAGATTAACCAGGATCGGATCCAATCATATCTTCAATTGGACTACCCATCTCAGTTGTGTGATTTATACCGTGTAGGTTTATGTGATCAGTTGTAGGTGAAGTCTGCTGAGACATTTATTGTGTGTGGAATGGGAGTTTTATTGCAATCTGATTTTTATTTTATTTAAACCTTTATTTAACTAAGCAAGTCAGTTTTAGAACAAATTCTTATTTACAATGACGCCCTTGTATGAATAATACTTTTTTTTTTAGCATCTCTTTATGAATGAACAAACATTGTGTAACTGAGTTCACTTGAGTTCACTTGAACTCATTAAACAAACTGGACTCTTTTTAGGCCCGAGGTACGTGACTTCAAGTCAAAAAGTGCCTGGTCTGAAACACAGGAGAGGAGGTGTAACCAGTGACTCTTTTATTGTCATGGACCTGTGTGGAAGTTCTGCACCAGCCCTCCCTCTGACACCCAACCTTCCTCCTTCTTCTGGTTTATCTACATGTGATAATCATTGTGTTATTTATTCGAGGTACTCCTCGCTCTTTTGTTTGGGTTTCAACCCTGTGTTTTGTATAAGTGTTTGTTGGGTCTTTACATGGCATTTTTTGGGAGAAAAAAACTATTACGCATTCCTGCGCCTGTCTCCCGATCCCGTCATACCAGCGTGACAGAATAATCTACCATTATGGGAGACAGCGGGAATGGCCCGTCCGACGACGATGCGACTGGTCCGTCCGGCACCGCCGCAACTTCAGCAGCTGCAACTGGCCCGTCCGACGTCGCCACAACTAGTCCGTCCGATGCCAGCGCGACTACGGCAGTGGCAACTGGCCCATCCGACGTCGCCACAACTAGTCCGTCCGATGCCAGCGCGACTACGGCAGTGGCAACTGGCCCGTCCGACGTCGCCACAACTAGTCCGTCCGATGCCAGCGCGACTACGGCAGTGGCAACTGGCCCGTCCGACGTCGCCACAACTAGTCCGTCCGATGCCAGCGCGACTACGGCAGTGGCAACTGGGCCGTCCGACGTCGCCACAACTAGTCCGTTCGATGCCAGCGCGACTACGGCAGTGGCAACTGGCCCGTCCGACGTCGCCACAACTAGTCCGTCCGATGCCAGCGCGATTACGGCAGTGGCAACTGGGCCGTCCGATGCCAGCGCGACTACGGCAGTGGCAACTGGCCCGTCCGACGTCGCCACACGTCCCATGCCAGCGCGACTACGGCAGTGGCAACTGGCCCGTCCGACGTCGCCACACTAGTCCGTCCGATGCCAGCGCGACTACGGCAGTGGCAACTGGGCCGTCCGACGTCGCCACAACTAGTCCGTCCGATGCCAGCGCGACTACGGCAGTGGCAACTGGCCCGTCCGACGTCGCCACAACTAGTCCATCCGATGCCAGCGCGACTACGGCAGTGGCAACTGGCCTGTCCGACGTCGCCACAACTAGTCCGTCCGATGCCAGCGTGACTACGGCAGTGGCAACTGGCCCGTCCGACGTCGCCACACGTCCCATGCCAGCGCGACTACGGCAGTGGCAATTGGCCCGTCCGACGTCGCCACAAGTAGTCCGTCCGATGCCAGCGCGACTACGGCAGTGGCAACTGGCCCGTCCGACGTCGCCACAACTAGTCCGTCCGATGCCAGCGCGACTACGGCAGTGGCAACTGGCCCGTCCGACAACGACGCAACTTCGGCAGCTGCATCGGGTCCTGTAATTTGGGAAATAAAAAAACCCTATTACGCATTCCTGCGCCTGTCTCCCAATCCTTCATACCGACGTGACAGTGTGGCTGTTGTTATGATAGTGGGGGTAATCCAGTCAGTGAACAGTGCCAAAAGGAGGTCAGCCAGCCTGAATCAAATGGCTAGCAGGATGTTTACCTCCCTTTCTGGATGTCTAGGTCCTCAGGGCTCAGGTTCTGCACCGCCATTGTTCCCCCGTTGGACTCGCTGAATAACCCGCACCTGAATCACTGGCTGAATCAGCCGAGCGACAACAATGGCCTCTGCTAGAGTTTAGGAGGTTTAGGATGCTGTCAGTCCATTGTTTCCAGGCCTAAGTGCCAGTGCTTCCCAGGACTAGCGATGACAAATCAGAGGAGAAAGTATGGTCAAGTGGTACACTGTTATTGTCAGGGCATTATCAGGGCTTAGGCCAGCAGTTGTAAGCCAAAGCACTTGAGAGACACACTGTCTGTTACTCTTGGGATTCTCTAAATTGAATGTTGTAACAATAGCCTGGTCCCAGAACTGTTTGTGTTATCCAACTCCTAGTAGGCAAGACGGCACCAGCGGATCTGGGATCAGGTTATTATAATGAATGACACCTGCGGTATGGAGGGACAGAGACCTGGGGATAAGAATGGTGTTAAAGCAGCTGCAACATATTCTGTCTAAAAGATCTGCAGATAATAACAACATGAGGTATTTCAACCAATGAAGAAGGCCAAGTGTGACTAAGACAGTATCAAATCAAAATCAAATCAAATCACATTTATTTATATAGCCCTTCGTACATCAGCTGATATCGCAAAGTGCTGTACAGAAACCCAGCCTAAAACCCCAAACAGCAAGCAATGCAGGTGTAGAAGCACAGTGGCTAGGAAAAACTCCCTAGAAAGGCCAAAACCTAGGAAGAAACCTAGAGAGGAACCAGGCTATGTGGGGTGGCCAGTCCTCTTCTGGCTGTGCGGGTGGAGATTATAACAGAACATGGCCAAGATGTTCAAATGTTCATAAATGACCAGCATGGTCAAATAATAATAATCACAGGTAGAACAGTTGAAACTGGAACAGCAGCATGGCCAGGTGGACTGGGGACAGCAAGGAGTCATCATGTCAGGTAGTCCTGAGGCATGGTCCTATGGCTCAGGTCCTCCGAGAGAGAGAAAGAAAGAGAGAAAGAGAGAATTAGAGAGGGCATACTTAAATTCACACAGGACACCGGATAGGACAGGAGAAGTACTCCAGATATAACAAACTGACCCTAGCCCCCCGACACATAAACTACTGCAGCATAAATACTGGAGGCTGAGACAGGAGGGGTCAGTATCCTGTTCGGTGTGAAATGGTCTAATACTAAGACAATCAGTTGAGTCCAGTGTCCTTACCCCGATGTTGTTATTGATTGTGTGTGGTTTGTAGGGACTTCCGAGGAGGCAGCGAGGGCGACAGGGGTGAGGTAGGGTACCCCTTGAGCAGACAGAGGAGCGAGGACAGCCTGCCCCCGTCCCGCTACAGCTCCCGCCCCCCCACCCGCTCCGGCAGCCGACCCAGCACCAGTGAATCCCTGCACCACTCCATGGGTAGGTGAAACTATCTTTTGTGTCAGCATGGACGTGTGTGTGCGTGCAGACAGAGGATATAACATATTTTTATTTATTTCAAGGGTAGATAAGCTTTAATATTGCAGATAGATTGTTGCTTCCATCAATGTAATTGTCTGCATCTCTTCCAATCCCTCATATATTTTTTTTGCAAATATACAGTACAAGTCAAAAGTTTGGAAACACCTACTTGTTCTAGGGTTTTTGTTTATTTGTACTATTTTCTACATGTAGAATAATAGTGAAGAAATCAAAACTATGAAATAACACATATGGAATCATGTAGTAACCAAAAAAGTGTTAAACAAATCAAGTCGGAAGTTTACATACACTTAGGCTGGAGTCATTAATACTCGTTTTTCAACCACTCCACAAATTTCTTGTTAACAAACAATAGTTTTGGCAAGTTGGTTAGGACATCTACTATGTGCATGACACAAGCAATTTTTCCAACAATTGTTTACAGACAGATTATTTCACTTATAATTCACTGAATCACAATTCCAGTGGGTCAGAAGTTTATATACACTAAGTTGATTGTGCCTTTTTATACAGCTTGAAAAAATCCAGAAAATGATGTCATCGCTTTAGGAGCTTCTGATAGGCTAATTGACAAAATTTGAGTCAATTGGAGGTGCACCTGTGGATGTATTTCAAGGCCTACCTTCAAACTCAGTGCTTCTTTGCTTGACATCATGGGAAAATCTGAAGAAATCAGCCAAGACCTCGTAAAAAAAATGTAGACTTCCACAAGTCTGGTTCATCCTTCGGAGCAATTTCCAAATGCCTGAAGGTACCATGTTCATCTGTACAAACAATAGTACGCAACTATAAACACCATTGGACCACGCAGCCGTCATACCGCTCAGGAAGGAGACGTGTTCTGTCTCCTAGAGATGAATGTACTTTGGTGCGAAAAGTGCAAATCAAGCCCAGAACAACAGCAAAGGACCTTGTGAAGATGCTGGAGGAAACAGATACAAAAGTATCTATATCCACAGTAAAACGAGTCCTTTATCGACATAACCTGAAAGGCCGCTCAGCAAGGAAGAAGCCACTGCTCCAAAACTGCCATAAAAAAGCCAGACTACGGTTTGCAACTGCACATGGGGATGAAGATCATACTTTTTTGGAGAAATGTCCTCTGGTCCGATGAAACTGTTTGGCCATAATGACCGTTTGGAGGAAAAAGGGGGAGGCTTGCAAGCCGAAGAACATCATCCCAACCATGAAGCACGGGGGTGGCAGCATCGTGTTGTGCGGGTGCTTTGCTGCAAGAGGGGCTGGTGCACTTCACAAAATAGATGGCATCATGAGGAAGAAAAATTATGTGGATATATTGAAGCAACATCTCAAGACATCAGTCAGGAAGTTAAAGCTTGGTCGCAAATGGGTCTTTCGAATGGACAATGACCCCAAGCATACTTCCAAAGTTGTGGCAAAATGGCTTAAGGACAACAAAGTCAAGGTATTGGAATAGCCATCACAAAGCCCTGACCTCAATCCTATAGAAAATGTTTAGGCTGAACTTAAAAAGCATGTGCGTGCAAGGAGGCCTACAAACCTGACTCAGTTACACCAGCTCTGTCAGAAGGAATGGGTCAAAATTTACCCAACTTAACTTGTGGAAGGCTACCCGAAACGTTTGACCCAAGTTAAAAATTTAAAGGCAATGGTACCAAATACTAATTGAGTGTATGTAAACTTCTGACCCTCTGGGAATGTAATGAAAGAAATTAAAGCTGAAATAAATCATTATCTCTACTATTATTCTGACATTTCACATTCTTAAAATAAAGTGGTGATCCTAACTGACCTAAGACAGGGAATGTTTGCTAGGATTTAATGTCAGGAATTGTGAAAAACTGAGTTTAAATGTATTTGACTGAGGTGTATGTAAACTTCCGACTTAAAGTGTAGGTACCAAAAAAGTATTCAACAAATCAAAATATATTTTAGATTTTAGATTCTTCAAAGTAGTCACCTTTTGCCTTGATGGCAGCTTTGCACACTATTGGCATTCTCTTAACCAGCTTCATGATGTAATCACCTGGAATGCATTTCAATTAACAGGTGTGCTCTTTCCTTAATGCGTTTGAGACAATCAGTTGTGTTGTGACAAGATAGGGTTGGTATACAGAAGATAGCCCTATTTAGTGAAATACCAAGTCCATATTAGGGCAAGAACAGCTCAAATATGCAAAGAGAAACAACAGTCCATCATTACTTTAGGACATGAATGTCAGTCAATGCAGAACATTTCAAAAACGTTGAAAGTTTCTTCAAGTGCAGTCTCAAAAACCATCAAGCGCTGTGATGAAACTGGTTCTCATGAGGACCACCACAGGACAGAAAGACCCAGAGTTACCTCTGATGCAGAGGATAAGTTCATTAGAGTTACCAGCCTCAGAAATTGCAGCCCAAATAAATGCTTCATAGAGTTCAAGTAGCAGACACATCTCAACATCACCTGTTCAGAGACGACTGCGTGAATCAGGCCTTCATGGTCGAATTGCTGCAAAGAAACCACTACTAAAGCACACCAATCAGAAGAAGAGACTTGCTTGGGCCAAGAAACACGAGGTAATGGACATTAGAATGGTGGAAATCTGTCCTTTGATCTGATGAGTGCAAATTTGAGATTTTTGGTTCCAACCGCCATGTCTTTGTAAAAACGCGGAGTAGGTGAACAGATGACCACCGCATGTGTGGTTCCCACCATGAAGCATGGAGGAGGAGGGGTGATGCTGTGGGTGTGCTTTGTTGGTGACACTGTCAGTGATTTATTTAGAATTCAAGGCACACTTAACCAGCATGGCTACCACAGCATTCTGCTTTGCGCATAGTGGGACTTTTTCAACAGGACGAAGACCCAACACACCTCCAGGCTGTGTAAGGGCTATTTGACCAAGCAGGAGAGTGTTGGAGTGTTGCATCAGATGACCTGGCCTCCACAATCACCCGACCTCAACCCAATTCAGATGGTTTGGGATGAGTTGGACCGCAGAGTGAAGGAAAAGCAGCCAACAAGTGCTCAGCATATGTTGGAACTCCTTCAAGACCGTTGGAAAAGCATTCCAGGTGAATCTGGTTGAGAGAATGCCAGAGTGTGCAAAGCTGTCATCAAGGCAAAGGGTGCCTACTTTGAAGAATCTAAAATATATTTGTTTAACACTTTTTTGGTAACTACATGATTTCATTGTTTTGGTGTTCTACAATGTAGAAAATATATTTAAAAAATAAACCCTTGAATGAGTAGGTGTGTCTAAACCTTTGACTGGTAGTTTTAGAACACCTACTCATTCAAGGGTTTTTCTTTATTTTTACTATTTTCTACATTGTAGAATAATAGTGAAGAGATCAAAACTATGAAATAAAACATATGGAATCATGTATTTTTTTGTGATCCAGTACATAATATTGTGAATTTATCATAATTTGGTTGTAATCCAGAGAGTTACAAAAACGTTTCTAGATCCTCTGAGGCTGCGGAGGGATCCAAATTGTGGATATAAAAGAAAACATGAATCATCAGCGTCCAATGACACCTTTTGTTTTTAATCCCTGGATTTCTAGCCCCTTGATATTAATGTTGGATCTGATTTTAACAGCTAACATTTCAATGGCATTAATAAATAGACATACTGATAGTGGACAACCTTGTTTTACTCCTCTTGACAGTTTAAAACTTTCTGAGATGTAGCCATTGTTTACTATATTACAGCTAGGGTTACTATACATGACTTTAACCCAAATTATAAGAGATTCTCCCAAATTTGAAATGTTCCAGGAATTTAAATATAAACTCCAGTCGTACTTTATCAAAAGCCTTTTTAAAGTCAGCTATGAATAGCAGGCCTGGATTCCCAGATTTTTCATAGTGTTCTACTGTTTCAAGTACTTGCCTTATATTATCTCCAATGTATTGTCCATGTAAAAAAAAAACTGTCTGATTTAGAATGAATAATATTCAACAATATCTTTTTAATTCTATGTGCTATACATTTTGCTCAAATGTTTTGCATCGCAACACTGTGATGTGAAGTGTAAGAGGCCTCCATTTTTTTAAATGGACTGGATCTTTATATTTACCACTTGTATCCTGTTTCAGTAATAATGAAATCAGACCTTCTTGTTGAGTGTCTAATAGTCTACTGTTTATATAGGAGTGGTTAAAACATGCTAATAACGGTCCTCTGGGTATATCAAAAAAAAAATTGGTATACCTCAACTGGTATGCCATCCAGCCCTGGAGTTTTCCCATCCTTAAAGGGTTTAATTGTATCAAGAAGTTCCTCCTCTGTAATTTGTCCTTCACATGAGTCTTTCTGTACATATGTTAATTGTACATTATTAATAGGGGGAAAATCCATACAATTAGCTTCGGTTAGTGGAGATGGAGGAGACTGAAACGAAAACATACTCTTAAAGCACTTTGCTTCCTCTTTCAAAATATCATTTGATGAATCATGAGTGATTCCGTCATTTGTAACAAATTTAGTAAATCATTTTTGGTAGCATTTCTATGTTGAAGATTAAAAATAATTTGGTGCATTTTTTCCCCATATTCCAGTTCGCTTTATTTTTTATAATGTGTTACACTTGATCTTTCTGGAATAAGTTCCACCATTTCTTTGTGTTTTTCCTCTAACTTATTCTGAGCTTCTATGGTACAGTTTTTATTGCTATCTAACTGTTCTGTTAGACCTTCTATTTCTTTTGTTAATGTGGACTCTTGACCTAAATTGCTTTTTTATATATATATATAGATGAGTACTGAATAGCATGGCCTCTAAAGCCATGTTTAAAAGTGTCCATACAATTATTATTATTATTATGATACCTTTATTTCAACAAGGAACACAGCCTGAGACCAAGGTCTCTTTTACAGCTGGGCCCTGCGTATACATGTTTACACACATACAGTTTAGCTACAATGACAGATTACACAAGATTACAAAACAGATTACACAAAAAAATACAGCAACAGATTACATTTACACAGGTTATTCCACTAACAGGTTATTCCCCTAACAGGTTATTCCACTAACAGGTTATTCCCACTAACAGGTTATTCCACTAACAGGTTATTCCCACTAACAGGTTATTCCACTAACAGGTTATTCCACTAACAGGTTATTCCACTAACAGGTTATTCCCACTAACAGGTTATTCCACTAACAGGTTATTCCCACTAACAGGTTATTCCACTAACAGGTTATTCCACTAACAGGTTATTCCCACTAACAGGTTATTCCACTAACAGGTTATTCCACTAACAGGTTATTCCCACTAACAGGTTATTCCCACTAACAGGTTATTCCCACTAACAGGTTATTCCACTAACAGGTTATTCCCACTAACAGGTTATTCCACTAACAGGTTATTCCCACTAACAGGTTATTCCCACTAACAGGTTATTCCACTAACAGGTTATTCCCACTAACAGGTTATTCCCACTAACAGGTTATTCCACTAACAGGTTATTCCCACTAACAGGTTATTCCCACTAACAGGTTATTCCACTAACAGGTTATTCCCACTAACAGGTTATTCCACTAACAGGTTATTCCCACTAACAGGTTATTCCACTAACAGGTTATTCCCACTAACAGGTTATTCCACTAACAGGTTATTCCCACTAACAGGTTATTCCCACTAACAGGTTATTCCACTAACAGCACAATGCATTACCCAAAACAGTTACAAGCCGATACAAAAATAAAAATGCTCCAATAAATATTTAAATGAGCAACAGGGGGACAAGAGTCTCAAGTCTAAGTTTAGTCTGCAGGCTTATTCCATAGGCAAGGAGTGTAAACAGGAAAAGGCAGCCATACCCAACTCTGGGGAAATCGCATGGGCCTCAAGTGTAATCCATGCTTGAGACCTGGTTTTAGGAATTATAATTCTAATATTGATGAGTGATGATAAATAAGAAGGTAGTTTATTCAGAAGTGCTTTATAGACAAACACGAGAGCATGTTGTTCTCGTCTCACGGACAGCGAAGTCCAACAATAAGGGGATCTGCTATACCTATGTTATAGTCAGTTATAAATTATTCTGTCCTGGTTAAAAACAAGTTGTCATCCAATAAGCTTTGATTAAATTTCCAATATCCTCGCCCATGTGGAAATTCAGTAACAGTAATGTATATGCCAATTAACTGATGGTCTGACCGCATTCTGTCCCCTATCAACACTTTTTTTACTTTTAGTGCCAACAAGAATGACATAAGAAAGTTTGATTGAGCCTCCCCAATGTATATCTCACTAGGTCGGGATATTTAAGCCTCCATATATCCACTAGTTCTAATATATCCATGATATTCGTGATTTCCTTTAGAGCATGAAAGTGATAGTTTGCAGTGTGATTTCCTTTATGGTCCATTGAGGTATTTAAAACAGTATTATAATCTCCCACCATAATAATAGTAGTCTATTGCTTGTAGGTTTAATCATTCATGAAATATATTTTCAAACGTGGATCGTCATTATTTGGTCCATAAAGGTTAATGAGCCATATCTGTTAATGGTCCAATAAAATATTTAAAAATCATCCATCTACAGAGGATATAACTTTACAATCGCTTTATTGTCCATAGTCACAGCAGACGACTTTGGAAAGTAGTAGACTTCACAAACATTATAAAGTAAGCATTCATGTAGACAGTTTTTGTTACAGCATTACATTTGTTAGCAAAGAGATTAATGGTGGCTAGATAGCCAGGTAAAGTTGTTGACTTTATTTAACAATCGCTCCTACACTCTTTTGTCCAAGAATGACAAGGTGTCTATAGTTTTGTTTACATTTAAGCAATTGTGAAACACCTTCAATGTGTTTTCCCTTTTCAATGTGTATTAGAAATCACCTCGGGCAATAGAAAGTTTCCTATTGAACTTCAGAACAGAAGGGTTCTTTTGATCAGAGATGAATGATACAGGCTTCGTTTTTAAGCGAGTGAGAGTTCGTCATTGACATAACTGATAAATGATACAGGCTTCGTTTTTAAGCGAGTGAGAGTTCGTCATTGACATAACTGATAAAAGAAACAGGCTTTGTTTTGAAGCGAGTGAGAGTTCGCCATCGACTTTACTGATAAATGATACAGGCTTCGTTTTTAAGCGAGTGAGAGTTCGTCATTGACATAACTGATAAATGAAACAGGCTTTGTTTTGAAGCGAGTGAGAGTTAGCCATCGACTTTATATCCTTGATAAAGGATATTCTAGAAATAACAAGATGCTTCTCTTTCATTTAAATGTTTCATTGCAGTAGCCTAGATTACCAATGGGCTACATTCGCTTTACAGTCTTTGCACCTTTGCACCTTGTACACTCTTAGAAAAAAAGGTGCTTTCTAGTACCTTCAAGGGGTTCTTTGGCAGTCCCTATAGGAGAACCTTTTGAAAAACCCTTTTTAGTTCCATGTAGAACCCTTTCCACAGTGGGTTCTACATGGAACCAAAAAGGGGTCTGCTATGGGAAGAACCCCTTTTGGGTGTATATTTCCAAGAATTGTTCCTTGTCGTTGTAGGGCGATTTCATTTCCTGCTGCTACTTCACCATCTCATGTTTTAGTTTTTAATTTATTTTGATGTGATGTCTACAGGCCGCCAGGGCGATTTAATTAGAAGTCGGCAGTTCAAAATGACTAGTCAGAGTTAGTGCCACCCACAGACACATTTACCAGAGCTTATCCAGAGCGACTTACAGGACCAATCAGGGTTCAGTGCTGGAAAATAATGTTGACTTTCTATCTAGCCCCCACCCCTTGGATTTCTGTCCGGCCCACACCCACTGGCTTCTGTCTGCACGTACTGGTTTTAGGCGTATGTGACGCAAATCACTTGCTAGCCATGGTCCCAGTAATTTTCCACCCTATAGGCAATATCAAAACGCATTTTTTTTTTAAAACCTAAGAAATACTGTAGGTTAAATTACCAGAGTTTTTCACACGGCCCATTAAGCTGTCAGTGTTGCTGTGCGGTATTACAGACGTAGTTTGAAATAGAGCAATGTTGGTGAGACTTGAAATTATTCTTGCTGAACGTTTTAACGCCCACATTTTAGGACTGGGACGATTTTCAGACCGAGACCAATATGGGTGATCAATATTTATTTATAGATAATATAGTCTACTATAGCCTAATCATATTTAGGAAGTACATTTCCTTGTAGCGATTACGGCCTCGTGTCTTCTTGGGTATGACGCTACAAACTTGGCACACCTGTATTTAGGGAGTTTCTCCCATTCCTTTCTGCAGATCCTCTTAAGCTCTGTCAGGTTGGATGGGGAGCGTCGCTGCACAGTTATTTTCAGGTCTCTCCAGAGATGTTCGATCGGGTTCAAGTTCGGGCTCTGGCTGGGTCACTCAAGGACGTTCAGAGACTTGTCTCGAAGCCACTCCTGCATTGTTTTGACTGTGTGCTTAGGGTTGTTGTTCTGTTGAAAGGTGAACCTTCGCCCCAGTCTGATGTCCTGAGTGCTCTGGAGCAGGTTTTCATCAAGGATCTTTCTGTTACTTTGCTCCGTTCATTTTTCCCTCGTTCCTGACTAGTCTCCCAGTCCCTGCCGCTGAAAAACATCCTCACAGGATCATGCTACCATCACCATGCTTCACCGTAGGGATGGTGCCAAGTTTCCTCCAGACGTGACAATTGGCATTCAGGCCAAAGAGTTCTTGGTTTCATCAGACCAGAGAATCTTGTTTTTCATGGTCTGAG
Organism: Oncorhynchus kisutch; assembly: GCF_002021735.2. Lineage (NCBI taxonomy): Eukaryota > Metazoa > Chordata > Actinopteri > Salmoniformes > Salmonidae > Oncorhynchus > Oncorhynchus kisutch. Next base: position 6,446,205 of record NC_034177.2, read on the forward strand.
AATACTTTAGGCTGTTATGTGCCTTTTACTGAGGAGTGGCTTCTCTCTGACCACTCTACCATAAAGGCCTGATTGGTGGAGTGCTGCAGAGATGGTTGTCATTCTGGAAGGTTCTCTCATGTCCTCAGAGGAACTCTGGAGTTCTGTCAGTGACCACCGAGTTCTCAGTCACCTCCCTGACCAAGTCCTGTTTCCCCCGATTGCTCAGTTTGTCCGGGCGGCCAAATCTAGGAAGAGTCTTGGTGTTTCCAAACTTCTTCCATTTAAGAATGATGGAGGCCACTGTGTTTTTGGGGACCTTCAATGTGGCAGAAATGTTTTGATACCCTTCCCCAGATCTGTGCCTGAACACAATCCTGTCTCTGAGCTCTACGGACAATTCCTTTGACCTCATGGCTTGGTTTTTGCTCTGACATGCACTGTCAACTGTGGGACCTTATATGGACAGGTGCCTTTCCAAATCATATCTAATTAATTGAATTTACCACAGGTGGTCTCCAATTAAATTGTAGAAACATCTCAAGGATGATCAACGGAAACAGGATGCAGCTGAGCTCAATTTCAAGTCTTAATACTTATGTAAATAAGATATTTCCTTATTAAAAAATTCAAAAATAAATATTCTACAATCCAGTTTTTTTCTTTTGTCATTATTGGGTATTGTGTGTAGGTTGATGAGGGGGGAAAACTATTAAATTCATTTCATTTATTATGAAAATAATAAACTGTAACGTAACAAAATGTGGAAAAAGTCGAGGGGTCTTAATACTTTCCGAATGCACTGTGGGTGCAAGGGGGGGGCCCCAGGACCGACTTTAGGAAACCCCTGTTCTGGAGTAACATCAGAGAAGCTGCACGTATCTAATTATAGGCAAGTTGACTAACCGTATATCCTACCAAAATGTCGGAAATTACAAGCAGAAACATATCAAAATCAGGCAAAAGACATGGTGCAAAAAAATAATTCAGCTTACGGACAGAGGAGCTATAGGAGGGATGGGATCATTGTAACGGCTGGAATGGAATCAGTGGAATGGAGTCAAACACGTTGTTTCCATGTGTCTGACGTGTTTGGTTCCATCGATTCTATTCCAGCCGTTACCTTGACCCCGTCATGCTCCTCCCACCAACCTCCTCTACCTACAGCTCATTTTTTTAAATAAAAAAAATGTTAGGTGCTAGGGTGTTAGGGTCACAGAAGTTCCAAAAGAATAAAGACATTACAAATGTCATATTATGTATATATTCAGTGTTGTAATGATGTGCAAATGGTTAAAGTACAAAAGGGAAAATAAATAAACATAAATATGGGTTGTATTTACAATGGTGTTTGTCATTCACTGGTTTCCCTTTTTTCTTGTGGCAACAGGTTACAAATCTTGCTGCTGTAATGGCACACTGTGGTATTTCACCTAGTAGATATGGGGGTTTATCACAATCGGGTTTGTTTTCAAATTCTTTGGATCTGTGTAATCTGAGGTAAATATATGTCTCTGATATGGTCATACATTTGGCAGGAGGTTAGAAAGTGCAGCCCAGTTTCCACCTCATTTTGTGGGCAGTGAGCACATAGCCTGTGTTCTCTTGAGAGCCAGGTCTCCAGGTTCATCTCTCTGTAGGTGATGGCTTTGTTGTGGATTACTGTTTTCTGGATTTTGATCATTAGCATGTCGTGTTATTTTATCAAATCAATTCTCTGTAATTATTATTACGTGATTAAACTAATCATGTAAATGTAATTAACTAGGAAGTCGGGGCACCAAGGAAAATCTTCAGATTACAAAGTTATAATTTTCCTAATATAACTCTACAGGATATTTTAATATCTGATCAATTAGTCTTCTAATTAATGAATTATTCTTTACCTCACGTGAGTCTCATTCCAAACATCGTAAATTGTTGGTTATCTGCACTAACCCAGCCTTTACTATGAATCATCCATACACCAATTGTCTTAATCATTCATTTACTAACTAACTAAATAATCACAGAAATGCATAAACAAACAACACAGTAGATATGGTTACAAGGAAATGATAGGGGAGGTTCCCTAGTGGGCTTAGCCGATATGACGGCTTGTGGTGGACAAAGGGAAATGGGTGTGGTCTGAGAAGGGCAGGAATGATAAAAGAGTCACTACACAGTTGATAATTATATTAATTGAAAAGCTAATCCTTTGCACACGAACTCTCACTCATTCCGGAATAATTGCAATCAATACATATTTACGCTCAGTTTGTCGTCGTGATCGCTGTTTGTCTGTCTGAATCGTCTGTCTTTCTGTTCGAAAGTTCATCCGCGCGTCTCTGTCTCTCTGCTTCCCTGAAGTATTTTGTGGTTAGAATGGATACTTCAGAGTACCATTCGGGAAATGTTCTTATAGAATAGAAGTTTCGGCGGTTGTCGGTCCTCGCATCTCAGGTTGACATCATTTCTAGCTGCAGACTAGTAATTAGTATCTAAGATTTGCTCTTATTCTGTCGGGATCGATAGTCTCAGAGTTTAACCATTTCCCATCATTTATCTAATGCTCCACGTGGTATGGTTAGGAATTCAACAACCATTACAACCTTAAATTAGACTGATGTTTTTGTGGTCTCTACTCAAACCTTTGCCCCGTCAGCTGTCTGAGGTCAGCATGGTCTGAAGAGGATTTCTTCAGGTGGGGGTTTTATTCGTAACAGTAGAAAAGGGCTGTCCCATGAGCCAGATCATGTCTGTGCTCGTGGAGGCGGGCCAATGACTTAGTTAAACTTTAAAGGGAATACAATTCTCTCACATTAACATTATTACGTCATTTCACAAATAGTTTCATCTTTACTCATTCATTTTATACAATAATTAGACGCAAACCTCATAATGGAGGCATCTGTAAAAACAGAGTTATGGTAATGTGGCCGTATTGTCTTTCATGAGGTCACAAACATGAAACAAAACGGACCGGGTCGTAGCTGGCTTCTCCACCGACTGTTTACACATTCTCCAAAACATGGATATTGTTCAGTTCTCAAGTTCTGTGATGTAGAAGAAGTTCCTTTGTTCTACTGTGAAACACTCTCTATATATACTGCATGGCCAGGAGGAGAGAGTCTCCTCCAGGAATTTACGACCTGAGATAACATAACCTGGGTGTAGGAGGGAGAGAGAGGGATGCCACGCTCTATACCCAGATAGGGCCACGTCATGACAAGCGGCTAAGGTCCTAATTCTGCATGCAGAGTCTCAATTTGGTCTTTGTCCCATTTTGTGAAGTCTTGGTTGGTGAGCGGACCCCAGACCTCACAACCATAAAGGGCGATGGCTTCTATAACCGATTCAAGTATTTTTAGCCAGATCCGAATTGGTATGTCGAATTTTATGTTCCTTTTGATGGCATAGAATGCCCTTCTTGCCTTGTCTCTCAGGTCATTCATAGCTTTGTGGAAGTTACCTGTGGTGCTGATGTTTAGGCCAAGGTATGTATCATTTTTTGTGTGCTCTAGGGCAACAGTGTCTAGATGGAATTTGTATTTGTGGTCATGGCGACTGGACCTTTTTTGGAACACCATTATTTTGGTCTTACTGAGATTTACTGTCAAGGCCCAGTTCTGGCAGAATCTGTACAGAGGATCTAGGTGCTGCTGTAGGCCCTCCTTAGTTGGTGACAGAAGCACCAGTTCATCAGTAGACATTTGACTTCAGATTCTAGTAGGGTGAGGCTGGGTGCTGCAGACTGTTCTAGTGCACTCGCCAATTCGTTGATATATATTTTGAAGAGGGTGGAACTTAAACTGCATCCCTGTCTCACCCCACAGCCCTGTGGGAAGAAATATGTGTGTTTTTTGCCAATTTTAACCGCGCACTTATTGTTTGTGTTCATGGATTTTATAATGTCGTATGTTTTTCCCCAAACACCACTTTCCATCCATTGGTATAGCAGACCCTAATGCCAAATTGAGTCAAATTGAAATCAGCAATGTGTGAGAAGACTTTGCCTTTGTTTTGGTTTGTTTGTTTGTCAGTTAGAGTTTGCAGGGTGAATACGTGGTCTGTCATATGATAATTTGGTAAAAAGCCAATTTGACATTTGCTCAGTATATTGCTTTCACTGAGGAAATGTAAGAGTCTGCTGTTAATGATAATGCAGAGGATTTTCCCAGTTTCAATGAGGATACCATCAACACCACATACTTTTTTGGGTTGGAGGGTTTTTATTTTGTCCTGTAGTTCATTCAAGGTAATTGGAGAATCCAGTTGGTTCTGGTTGTCTTTAATAGTTGATTCTAAGATTTCTATTTGATCATGCATATGTTTTTGCTGTTTGGTCTTTGTTATTGAGCCGAAAAGATTGGAGAAGGGATTTACCCATATATCTCCATTTTGGATACATAATTCTTTGTGTTGTTGTTTAAGTGTTTTCCAATTTTCCCAGAAGTGGGTTAGTCTATGGATTCTTAAGCTGATTCCTGACGTGCTGTTCTTTCTTTTTTCGTAGTGTATTTCTGTATTATTTTAGTGATTCACCATAGTGAAAGCATAGACTTCTCAATTTCATTCTTAGTTTTTTGCATTTTTCATCAAACCATTTGTCATTGTTGTTCATTTTCTTCAGTTTTCTGTTTGAGATTTTTAGATTTGATAGGGAACCAGAGAGGTCAACTATACTGTTAATGTTTTTCTACTGCCAAGTTTATACCTTCACTCTTACAGTGGAACGTTTTGTCCAGGAAGTTGTCCAAAGGGGATTGAATTGGTTGTTGCCTAAATGTTTTTTGGTAGGTTTCCACACTACATTCCTTCCATCTGTAGCATTTTTTTTCTATTACTCAGTTCCTTTGGCTTTGATGCCTCATGATTGAGTATTGCTTTGTTCAAGTAGACTGTAATTTTGCTGTGATCTGATAGAGGCGTCAGTGGGCTGACTTTGAACGCTCTGATAGACTCTTGGTTGAGGTCAGTGATAAAGTAGTCTACAATACTACTGCCAAGAGATGAGCTATAGGTGTACCTACCGTAGGAGTCCCCTCGAAGCCTACCATTGACTATGTACATACCCAGCGTATGACAGAGCTGCAGGAGTTGTGACCTGTTTTTGTTGGTTATGTTGTCGTAGTTGTGCCACGGGGGGCATATGGGGGAGGAAATGCTGTCACCCCCAGGCAGGTGTTTGTCCTCCTGTGTGCTGAGGGTGTCAGGTTCTTGTCCGGTTCTGGCATTTAGGTCGCCACAGACTGGTACATGTCCCTGGGCCTGGAAATTATTGATTTCCCCCTCCAGGATGGAGAAGCTGTCTTCATTAAAGTATGGGGATTATAGTGGTGAATATAGGTGGCACACAGGAGGCCTTTTTCTAATTTCCTTTTGAATTTCTAGCCAAATGTAAAATGTTTCTGTTTTGATTAATTTAATCGAGTGAGTTAGGTCTGCTCTATACCAAATTAGCATACCCCCTGAGTCCCTTCCCCGTTTCACGCCTGGTAGTTTGGTGGATGGGACTACCAGCTCTCTGTAATCTAGAGGGCAACCAGTGGGTCCGTCTCCTCTATACCATGTTTCACACCTGGTAGTGTGGTGGATGGGACTACCAGCTCTCTGTAATCTAGAGGGAAACCAGTGGGTCCGTCTCCTCTATACCATTACCGTTTCTTACAGGATGACATTCTCTCTATCTCGCTCTCTCTATCTCTCTCTCTGCTTACACACAGACTCAGAGTGTGGCCGTTCGTCCCAGGAGTCTGGTGGGTCATATGAAGGACGAAGAGCCCAGGAGGGGGAGGAGCGCAACGGACACTCGGCCAGGTGAACACACACACACACAGGCACACTAATGTATCAACTTACAATAACATTACTTACATGCACTCATTTACACATAAACAGCACTTATAGTTACATATGGTACATCCCACACACTCATGTTTATACACTTTCTCTCTCTCACACACACATACACACTAGTGGTGCCCTGGCCCCCTTTAGCTGTGTCAGACTGTAGGAGAGGGAGGATCACGTGACATTCTTTGCTGAGAGTGACATGTCAGTACTGGAATGTCTGGACAGATTTTCTCTCTATCACTCCTTCTTTCTCCCTCTCTCTTTCTTTTACAGTTTCTCTCCCCTCTTTCTTTTACAGTCTCTCCCTCTCTTTCTTTTACAGTTTCTCTCCCTCTCTTTCTTTACAGTCTCTCTCTCTCTCTTTCTTTTACAGTTTCTCTCTCTCTCTCTTTCTTTTACAGTTTCTCTCCCTCTCTTTCTTTTACAGTTTCTCTCCCTCTCTCTTTCTTTTACAGTCTCTCTCTCTCTCTTTCTTTTACAGTTTCTCTCTCTCTCTCTTTCTTTTACAGTTTCTCTCCCTCTCTCTTTCTTTTAGTCTCTCCCTCTCTCTTTCTTTTAGTCTCTCCCTCTCTCTTTCTTTTACAGTCTCTCCCTCTCTTTCTTTTACAGTCTCTCTCTCTCTTTCTTTTACCGTTTCTCTCCCTCTTTCTTTTAGTCTCTCCCTCTCTCTTTCTTTTAGTCTCTCCCTCTCTCTTTTAGTCTCTCCCTCTCTCTTTCTTTTACAGTCTCTCTCCCTCTCTTTCTTTTACAGTCTCTCTCTTTCTTTTACAGTCTCTCTCTTCTTTTACAGTCTCTCTCTCTTTCTTTACAGTCTCTCTCTCTCTTTCTTTTACAGTCTCTCTCTCTCTTTCTTTTACAGTCTCTCTCTCTCTTTCTTTTACAGTCTCCCTCTCTCTTTCTTTTCAGTCTCTCTCTCTCTTTCTTTTACAGTCTCTCTCCCTCTTTCTTTTACAGTCTCTCTCCCTCTCTCTTTCTTTTAGTCTCTCCCTCTCTCTTTTAGTCTCTCTCCCTCTCTCTTTCTTTACAGTCTCTCTCCCTCTCTTCTTTTACAGTCTCTCTCTTTCTTTTACAGTCTCTCTCTCTCTTTCTTTTTCAGTCTCTCTCTCTCTCTTTCTTTTACAGTCTCTCTCCCCTCTTTCTTTACAGTCTCTCTCCCTCTCTCTTTCTGTTACAGTTGCTCCCTCTTTCTTTTACAGTTTCTCCTCTCTCTTTCCTTTAGTCTCTCCCTCTCTTTCTTTTACAGTCTCTCTCTTTCTTTTACAGTCTCTCTCCCTCTTTCTTTACAGTCTCTCCTCTCCTTTTACAGTCTCTCCCTCTCTCTTTCTTTACAGTCTCTCTCTCTTTCTTTTACAGTCTCTCTCCCTCTTACTTTTACAGTCTCCTCTCCTTTTACAGTCTCTCCCTCTCTCTTTCTTTTACAGTCTCTCCCTCTCTCTTTCTTTTAGTCTCTCTCTCTTTCTTTTACAGTTTCTCTCCCTCTCTCTTCTTTTAGTCTCTCCCTCTTTCTTTTAGTCTCTCTCCCTCTCTTTCTTTTACAGTCTCTCTCCCTCTTTCTTTACAGTCTCCTCTCTCTCTCTTTCTTTTACAGTCTCTCTCTCTTTCTTTTACAGTCTCTCTCTCTCTCTTTCTTTTACAGTTTCTCTCCCTCTTCTTTTACAGTTTCTCTCCCTCTTTCTTTTACAGTCTCTCTCTCTCTTTCTTTTACAGTCTCTCCCTCTCTTATTTTACAGTCTCTCTCTCTTTCTTTTACAGTTTCTCTCCCTCTCTCTTTCTTTGTCTCTCTCCCTCTTTCTTTTACAGTCTCTCTCTCTCTCTTTCTTTTACAGTTTCTCTCCCTCTCTCTTTCTTTTACAGTCTCTCTCTCTTTCTTTTACAGTTTCTCTCCCTCTCTCTTTCTTTTACAGTCTCTCTCTCTCTCTTTATTTTACAGTCTCTCCCTCTCTCTTTCTTTTACAGTTTCTCTCCCTCTTTCTTTTAGTCTCTCCCTCTTTCTTTGACAGTTTCTCTCCCTCTCTCTTTCTTTTAGTCTCTCCCTCTCTTCTTTTACAGTCTCTCTCTCTTTCTTTTAGTTCTCTCCCTCTCTCTTTCTTTTAGTCTCTCCCTCTCTCTTTCTTTACAGTCTCTCTCCCTCTCTTTCTTTTACAGTGTCTCTCTCTCTCTCTCTCTCTCTCTCTCTCTCTCTCTCTCCTCTCTCTCTCTCTCTCTCTTCTTTAGTTTCTCTCCCTCTCTCTTTCTTTTAGTTTCTCTCCCTCTCTCTTTCTTTTAGTTTCTCTCCCTCTCTCTTTCTTTTAGTTTCTCTCCCTCTCTCTTTCTTTACAGTCTCTCTCTCTCTTTCTTTTTACAGTCTCTCTCTCTCTCTCTTTCTTTTACAGTCTCTCTCTCTCTCTTTCTTTTACAGTCTCTCTCTCTCTCTCTCTTTCTTTTACAGTCTCTCCCTCTTTCTTTTACAGTCTCTCTCTCTCTTTCTTTTACAGTGTCTCTCTCTTTCTTTTACAGTCTCTCTCTCTCTTTCTTTTACAGTCTCTCTCTCTCTCTTTCTGTTACAGTTGCTCCCTCTCTTTCTTTTACAGTTTTCTCCCTCTCTTTCTTTTACAGTCTCTCTCCTTTTACAGTCTCTCCCTCTTTCTTTTACAGTCTCTCCTCTCCTTTTACAGTCTCTCCCTCTCTCTTTCTTTTACAGTCTCTCCCTCTCTCTTTCTTTTACAGTCTCTCCCTCTCGCTTTCTTTTACAGTCTCTCCCTCTCTCTTCTTTTAACAGTCTCTCCTCTCTCTTTCTTTTACAGTCTCTCTCCCTCTCTCTTTCTTTTACAGTCTCTCTCCCTCTCTTTCTTTTACAGTCTCTCTCCCTCTCTATTTTAGTCTCTCCTCTCCTTTTAGTCTCTCTCCCTCTCTTTCTTTTACAGTCTCTCCCTCTCTTTCTTTTACAGTCTCTCCCTCTCTTTCTTTTACAGTCTCTCCCTCTCTCTTTCTTTTACAGTCTCTCCCTCTCTCTTTCTTTTACAGTCTCTCTCTCTTTCTTTTACAGTCTCTCTCTCTTTCTTTACAGTCTCTCCCTCTTTCTTTTACAGTTTCTCTCCTCTCTCTTTCTTTTAGTCTCTCTCTCTCTTTCTTTTACAGTCTCTCTCTCTCTTTCTTTTTACAGTCTCTCTCTCTCTTTCTTTTACAGTCTCTCCCTCTCTCTTTCTTTTACATTGTCTCTCTCTTTCTTTTACAGTTTCTCTCCCTCTCTCTTTCACAGTTTCTCTCCCTCTCTCTTTCTTTTTCAGTCTCTCTCTCTTTCTTTTACAGTCTCTCTCCCTCTCTCTTTCTTTTACAGTCTCTCTCCCTCTCTCTTTCTGTTACAGTTGCTCCCTCTCTTTCTTTTACAGTTTCTCCCTCTCTCTTTCCTTTAGTCTCTCCCTCTCTTTCTTTTACAGTCTCTCTCTTTCTTTTACAGTCTCTCTCCCTCTTTCTTTTACAGTCTCTCCTCTCCTTTTACAGTCTCTCCCTCTCTCTTTCTTTTACAGTCTCTCTCTCTTTCTTTTACAGTCTCTCTCCCTCTTTCTTTTACAGTCTCTCCTCTCCTTTTACAGTCTCTCCTCTCTCTTTCTTTTACACTCTCCCTCTCTCTTTCTTTTACACTCTCCCTCTCTCTTTCTTTTACAGTCTCTCTCCCTCTCTTTCTTTTACAGTCTCTCCCCCTCTTTCTTTTACAGTCTCTCCCCCTCTTTTCTTTTACAGTCTCTCCCTCTCTCTTTCTTTTACAGTCTCTCCCTCTTCTTTCTTTTACAGTCTCTCGCTCTTTCTTTTAGTCTCTCTCCCTCTTTCTTTTACTGTCTCTCTCTCTCTCTTTCTTTTACAGTCTCTCCCTCTCTCTTTCTTTTACAGTCTCTCTCCCTCTCTTTCTTTTACAGTCTCTCCCTCTCTCTTTCTTTTACAGTCTCTCTCTCTCTTTCTTTTAGTCTCTCTCTCCCTCTTTCTTTTACAGTCTCTCCCTCTCTCTTTCTTTTACAGTCTCTCTCCCTCTCTTTCTTTTACAGTCTCTCCCTCTCTCTTTCTTTTACAGTCTCTCTCTCTTTCTTTTACAGTCTCTCTCCCTCTCTTTCTTTTACAGTCTCTCCCTCTCTCTTTCTTTTACAGTCTCTCCCTCTCTCTTCTTTTACAGTCTCTCCCTCTCTTTTACAGACTCTCCCTCTCTTTCTTTTACAGACTCTCCCTCTCTTTCTTTTACAGTCTCTCTCTCTCTTTCTTTTACAGTCTCTCTCTCTCTTTCTTTTACAGTCTCTCCCTCTCTTTCTTTTACAGTCTCTCCCTCTCTTTCTTTTACAGTCTCTCCCTCTCTTTCTTTTACAGTCTCTCTCTCTCTTTCTTTTACAGTCTCTCTCTCTCTTTCTTTTACAGTCTCTCTCCCTCTCTTTCTTTTACAGTCTCTCTCCCTCTCTTTCTTTTACAGTCTCTCCCTCTCTTTCTTTTACAGTCTCTCTCTCTCTTTCTTTTACAGTCTCTCTCTCTCTTTCTTTTACAGTCTCTCTCTCTCTTTCTTTTACAGTCTCTCCCTCTCTTTCTTTTACAGTCTCCTCTCTTCTTTTACAGTCTCTCTCTCTCTTTTTACAGTCTCTCTCTCTCTTTCTTTTACAGTCTCTCTCTCTCTTTCTTTTACATCTCTCTCTCTTTCTTTTACAGTCTCTCCCTCTCTCTTTCTTTTACAGTCTCTCTCTCTCTTTCTTTTACAGTCTCTCTCTCTCTTTCTTTTACAGTCTCTCCCTCTCTCTTTCTTTTACAGTCTCTCTCTCTCTTTCTTTTACAGTCTCTCCCTCTCTTTCTTTTACAGTCTCTCCCTCTCTCTTTCTTTTACAGTCTCTCTCTCTTTCTTTTACAGTCTCTCTCTCTCTTTCTTTTACAGTCTCTCTCTCTCTTTTTTTTACAGTCTCTCTCTCTCTTTCTTTTACAGTCTCTCCCTCCTCTTTCTTTTACAGTCTCTCTCTCTCTTTCTTTTACAGTCTCTCTCTCTCTTTCTTTTACAGTCTCTCTCTCTCTTTCTTTTACAGTCTCTCTCTCTCTTTCTTTTACAGTCTCTCCCTCTCTCTTTCTTTTACAGTCTCTCCCTCTCTCTTTCTTTTACCAGTCTCTCTCTCTCTTTCTTTTACAGTCTCTCTCTCTCTTTCTTTTACAGTCTCTCTCTCTCTTTCTTTTACAGTCTCTCTCTCTCTTTCTTTTACAGTCTCTCTCTCTCTTTCTTTTACAGTCTCTCTCCCTCTCTTTCTTTTACAGTCTCTCCCCCTCTTTCTTTTACAGTCTCTCCCCTCTTTCTTTTACAGTCTCTCCCTCTCTCTTCTTTTTACAGTCTCTCCCTCTCTCTTTCTTTTACGTCTCTCGCTCTTTCTTTTAGTCTCTCTCCCTCTTTTCTTTTACTGTCTCTCTCTCTCTCTTTCCTTTTACAGTCTCTCCCTCTCTCTTTCTTTTACAGTCTCTCTCCCTCTCTTTCTTTTACAGTCTCTCCCTCTCTCTTTCTTTTACAGTCTCTCCCTCTCTCTTTCTTTTACAGTCTCTCTCCCTCTCTTTCTTTTACAGTCTCTCCCTCTCTCTTTCTTTTACAGTCTCTCTCTCTTTCTTTTACAGTCTCTCTCCCTCTCTTTCTTTTACAGTCTCTCCCTCTCTCTTTCTTTTACAGTCTCTCCCTCTCTCTTTCTTTTACAGTCTCTCCCTCTCTTTTACAGACTCTCCCTCTCTTTCTTTTACAGACTCTCCCTCTCTTTCTTTTACAGTCTCTCTCTCTCTTTCTTTTACAGTCTCTCTCTCTCTTTCTTTTACAGTCTCTCCCTCTCTTTCTTTTACAGTCTCTCCCTCTCTTTCTTTTACAGTCTCTCCCTCTCTTTCTTTTACAGTCTCTCTCTCTCTTTCTTTTACAGTCTCTCTCTCTCTTTCTTTTACAGTCTCTCTCCCTCTCTTTCTTTTACAGTCTCTCTCCCTCTCTTTTCTTTTTACAGTCTCTCTCCCTCTCTTTTTTTACAGTCTCTCCCTCTCTTTCTTTTACAGTCTCTCCCTCTCTCTTCTTTTACAGTCTCTCCCTCTTCTTTTCTTTTACAGTCTCTCTCTCTCCTTTCTTTTACAAGTCTCTGCTCTCTCTTTCCTTGTACAGTGCTCTCCCTCTGCGTTCTTAGCTCTCCCTCTCTTTCTTTTACAGTCTCTCTCTCTCTTCTTCTTTTTACAGTCGTCTCTCTCTCTCTTCTTTTTACAGTCTCTCTCTCTCTTTTCTTTTACAGTCTGCTCTCTCTCTTCTTTCTTTTACAGTCTCTCCCTCTCTCTTTCTTTTACAGTCTCTCTCTCTCTTTCTTTTACAGTCTCTCCCTCTCTCTTTCTTTTACAGTCTCTCTCTCTCTTTCTTTTACAGTCTCTCCCTCTCTTTCTTTTACAGTCTCTCCCTCTCTCTTTCTTTTACAGTCTCTCTCTCTCTTTCTTTTACAGGTCTCTCTCTCTCTTTCTTTTACAGTCTCTCTCTCTCTTTCTTTTACAGTCTCTCTCTCTCTTTCTTTTACAGTCTCTCTCTCTCTTTCTTTTACAGTCTCTCTCTCTCTTGCTTTTACAGTCTCTCTCTCTCTTTCTTACAGTCTCTCCCTCTCTCTTTCTTTTACAGTCCTCTCTCTCTTTCTTTTACAGTCTCTCTCTCTTTTCTTTTAACAGTCTCTCTCTCTCTTTCTTTTACAGTCTCTCCCCTCTCTCTTTCTTTTACAGTCTCTCTCTCTCTTTCTTATACAGTCTCTCTCTCTCTTTCTTTTACCAGTCTCTCTCTCTCTTCTTTTACAGTCTCTCTCTCTTTCTTTTACAGTCTCTCTCTCTCTTCTTTTACAGTCTCTCTCTCTTTCTTTACAGTCTCTCTCTCTCTTTCTTTTACAGTCTCTCCCTCTCTTTCTTTTACAGTCTCTCTCTCTCTTTCTTTTACAGTCTCTCTCTCTCTTTCTTTTACAGTCTCTCTCTCTCTTTCTTTACAGTCTCTCCCTCTCTCTTTCTTTTACAGTCTCTCTCTTCTTTCTTTTACAGTCTCTCTCTCTCTTTCTTTTACAGTCTCTCCCTCTCTCTTTCTTTTACAGTCTCTCTCTCTCTTTCTTTTACAGTCTCTCTCTCTCTTTCCTTTTACAGTCTCTCCCTCTCTCTTTCTTTTACAGTCTCTCTCTCTCTTTCTTTTACAGTCTCTCCCTCTCTTTCTTTTACAGTCTCTCCCTCTCTCTTTCTTTTACAGTCTCTCTCTCTCTTTCTTTTTACAGTCTCTCTCTCTCTTTCTTTTACAGTCTCTCTCTCTCTTTCTTTTTACAGTCTCTCTCTCTCTTCTTTTACAGTCTCTCCCTCTCTCTTTCTTTTACAGGTCTCTCTCTCTCTTTTTACAGTCTCTCTCTCTCTTTCTTTTACAGTCTCTCTCTCTCTTTCTTTACAGTCTCTCCCTCTCTTTTCTTTTACAGTCTCTCCCTCTCTCTTTCTTTTACAGTCTCTCTCTCTCTTTCTTTTACAGTCTCTCCCTCTCTCTTTCTTTTACAGTCTCTCTCTCTCTTTCTTTTACAGTCTCTCTCTCTCTTTCTTTTACAGTCTCTCCCTCTCTCTTTCTTTTACAGTCTCTCTCTCTCTTTCTTTTACAGTCTCTCCCTCTCTTTCTTTTACAGTCTCTCCCTCTCTTTCTTTTACAGTCTCTCTCTCTCTTTCTTTTACAGTCTCTCTCTCTCTTTCTTTTACAGTCTCTCTCTCTCTTTCTTTTACAGTCTCTCTCTCTCTTTCTTTTACAGTCTCTCCCTCTCTCTTTCTTTACAGTCTCTCTCTCTCTCTTTCTTTTACAGTCTCTCTCTCTCTTTCTTTTACAGTCTCTCTCTCTCTTTCTTTTACAGTCTCTCCCTCTCTTTCTTTTACAGTCTCTCCCTCTCTCTTTCTTTTACAGTCTCTCTCTCTCTTTCTTTTACAGTCTCTCCCTCTCTTTATTATCAGTGTTACAGTTATATAGCAATACAGTGTTACAGATATATAGTAATACAGAGTTAGATATATATAGTGTTACAGAGTTACAGTTATATAGTAATAGTGTTACAGTAATACAGTGTTACAGATATATAGTAATACAGAGTTAGATATATATAGTGTTACAGAGTTACAGTTATATAGTAATAGTGTTACAGTAATACAGTGTTACAGATATATAGTGTTACAGTGTTACAGATATATAGTGTTACAGTGTTACAGTTATATAGTAATACAGTGTTACAGATATATAGTAATACAGAGTTAGATATATATAGTGTTACAGAGTTACAGTTATATAGTAATAGTGTTACAGTAATACAGTGTTACAGATATATAGTGTTACAGTGTTACAGATATATAGTGTTACAGTGTTACAGTTATATAGCAATACAGTGTTACAGATATATAGTAATACAGAGTTAGATATATATAGTGTTACAGTGTTACAGTTATATAGTAATAGTGTTACAGTAATACAGTGTTACAGATATAGTGTTACAGTGTTACAGTTATATAGTAATACAGTGTTACAGATATATAGTAATACAGTGTTACAGATATATAGTAATACAGTGTTACAGTAATACAGTGTTACAGATATATAGTGTTACAGTGTTAGTGTTACAGATATATAGGGTTACAGTGTTACAGTGTTACAGATATATAGTGTTACAGTGTTACAGATATATAGTGTTAGTGTTACAGTTATATAGTGTTACAGTGTTACAGATATATAGTGTTACAGTGTTACAGTGTTACAGATATATAGTGTTACAGTGTTACAGTTATATAGCAATACAGTGTTACAGTTATATAGTAATACAGTGTTACAGTTATATAGTAATACAGTGTTAGTGTTACAGTAATACAGTGTTACAGATATATAGTAATACAGTGTTACAGATATATAGTGTTACAGTGTTACAGTAATACAGTGTTACAGTTATATAGTAATACAGTGTTAGTGTTACAGTAATACAGTGTTACAGATATATAGTAATAGTGTTACAGTAATACAGTGTTACAGATATATAGTGTTACAGTGTTACAGTAATACAGTGTTACCCCCTGTCCTGATAATGACTTGACTGCATTGCTCACCTTCTAACCTTAACCCTTCCCCCATGGCCCTGCCCTCAACAGTGATAATGACTTGACTGCATTGCTCACCTTCTAACCTTTAACCCCTCCACCCTGACCCTTCCCCCCTGACCCTGTCCTCAGCATTGATAATGTCCCCGGGTTTACAAGCCGGCCCAAGATTCCCCGCACGCCGGAGAGTGATGCACCAGGCGTGGATCCTCGGAGGGGTCGCGTTGTCCCGCCACTGGCCCCCCAGTTCTCCCAGTCTGAGCCCCAGCAGAGCAGCAGCCGACCTGGATCAGGGGCCTCCGTCACAGTGGGAGGGCCAGGGGGCGTTAGACAGAGTGAGTGTGAACTGTGAAGTCTTAAACATCACAGCTCTCTTTCTAACTCTCTCTCTCTCTCTGAGCCATGGGCAAGCCAAACATTGCCAATAAAAAAATAATACTAAATTCACAATTAATAAGGCCTAAAAAAGACATTGTATAATTAGAATCAAATATGAAAATGAAACAACTTATTTTGAATAAGCTGTGACTAATGCCACAAACACAACAGAATAGTTATAAGGACTTCAGTTTTAACAGCATTTTACCCTCTCATAAAATGTAAGCGTTACTTTTCACAGACAAGATGCAGATGTCTTACATGAAATGATCATACAGATGTGGATGCAGTGTGCCCAAACCATGTCTAAATACGTGGGCGTATAATATTAAGGAAATGTAGACTATGGAGGGTTTTACGCACATCCCAACTTTTTACAGGAGCTGGACAAAGATCCAATGTATAGAGAAAGGAGGATATACTGCTCCCAGATGTAATGGTTTGTAAAAAATCATGGAACCGTCTTACAGATCGCATTTGCACTACAGAAATAGCAGGACGGCTAATGAATTGCATTGCATGCGAGCCATGGACGTTTTCACCATAAATCCATGGATGGTGAATCCTTCTAATAAGTTTGTTTTGTAATCAAATGAAACAAAAAAACAGGATGTTTTTTAAACTCTCTAGGGGGTGTGGGACGCTAGCATCCCACCTGGCCAACATCCGGTAAAATTGCAGAGCACCAAATTCAAAAACAGAAATACTCATAATAAAAATTAAAAAAACATTCAAGTGTTAATCCAACCGGTTGTTTCAGATTTCAAAAAGGCTTTACGGCGAAAGCATACCATGCGATTATCTGAGGACAGCGCCCGGCACACAAAACATTACAAACATTTACCAGCCAAGTAGAGGAGTGACAAAAGTCAGAAATAGCGCTAAAGTTAATCACTTACCTTTGATGATCTTCATACGGTTGTACTCACAAAATTACCCAATAAATGTTTCCCTCTTTATATACAAAAACCTCAGTTTTGTTCAGTAATCCAATGGCTCCAAGGCGGTCACAACAGGCAGACAACAAAAAAACAAAAGTATCAGTAAAGTTCGTAGAAACATGTCAAACGATGTTTATAATCAATCCTCGGGTTGTTTTTTGTCATAATAATCAATAATATTTCAACAATATTAGCTTTGTCAATATAAAAGAAAAACAAGAAAGGTCGTGCGCAGTGAACAGCTCTGGGACACTGCAGGGTCCATTCAGAGAGGTCTTACTCTCTCATTTTTCAGAGTACAAGCCTGAAACAATTTCTAAAGACTGTTGACATCCAGTGGAAGCTATAGGAAGTGCAATTTGAGTCCTAAGTCATTGGATACTGTAAAGGCAGTCAATGGAAAACAATGGAAATGGAAAACAATAAAAAAAAGTCCCACTTCCTGGATGGATTTTTCTCAGGTTTTCACCTGCCATATCAGTTCTGTTATACTCACAGACATTATTTTAACAGTTTTGGAAACTTTAGAGTGTTTTCTATCCAAATCTACCAATCCATATGCATATCCTAGCTTCTGGGTCTGAGTAACAGGCAGTTTACTTTGGGCATGCTTTTCATCCGGAGGTGAAATAGTGCCCACTACCCTAGGTTGAACAACAATCTCCCAATAGGATGGGGTCAGAAGCATAATATCATTAATTAATTAATTATTAACGCCCAGAGCACACTCTGGCAATCCAGATAACATTACCAAAATCGATATTAGAAGTTGATCAACTTTCAAAGTAGAATCAATCAATCAATCAAATGTAGCTGTTTAAACAGCATGATCATTACACAGGTGCACCTTGTGCTGGGGACAATAAAAGGCCACTCTAAAATGTGAAGTTTTGTCAACCAACACAATGCAACAGATTTCTCAAATGAAGGGAGTGTACAATTGGCATGCTGACTGCAGGAATTTCTGCCAGAGCTGTTGCCAGAGAATTGAATGTTCGGCCTCACAACCTCAGACCACGTGAAACCACGCCAGCCCAGAACTTCCACATCCGGCTTCTTCACCTGCGGGATCATCTGAGACCAGCCACCCAGACAGCTGATGAAAATTTGGGTTTGCACTATCGTAGAATTTTTGTACACACTGTCAGAGACTGTCTCAGGGAAACTCATCTGCGTGCTCGTCGTCCTCACCGGGGTCTTGACCTGACTACAGTTCAGCTTTGTAACCGACTTCAGTGGGCAAATTCTCACCTTCAATGGCCACTGGCTTGCTGGAGAAGTGTGCTCTTCACGGATGAATCCCGGTTTCAACTGTACCGGGCAGATGGCAGACGGTGTGAATGGCGTCGTGTGGGCGAGCGGTTTGCTGATGTCAACATTGTGAACAGGCATAAGCTACGGACAATGAACACAATAGCGTTTTATCTTTTGCAATTTGAACGCACAGAGATACCGTGACAAGATTCTAAGGCCCGTTGTTGTGCCATTCATCCATCACTGTCACCTCATGTTTCAGCATGATAATGCACAGTCCCATGTTGCAAGGATCTATACACAATTCCTAGAAGCTGAATATGTCCCAGTTCTTCCATGGCTTTCATACTCACCAGACATGTCACCCAAAAGTTTGGGATGCTCTGGATCGACATGTATGACAGCATGTTCCAGTTCCCGCCAATATCCTGCAACTTCACACAATTCCACAGGCCACAATCAACAGCCTGATCAGGCAAATGGTGGTCACACCAGATACTGACTGGTTTTCTGATCCACGCCCCTACCTTTGTTTTAAAGGTATCTGTGACCAACAGATGCATATCTGTATTCCCAGTCATATGAAATCCATAGATTAGGGCCTAATGAATTTATTTCAATTGACTGATTTCCATATATAAACTGTAACTCAGTAAAATCTTTGAAATTGTGGCATGTTGCATTTATATTTTTGCTCAGTGTACATGCCAAGTGGTTAACTAACGTGTGTTTGACAAGAGCACCTCCTTGGTACCCATAACCCCCTGGGGGATGTTGAATGATTTGTACCAGGATGTTCTGGTGTCATTCACTAACGGGCATTTTTTTTTGCCTCTCATTCGGTGCTGGCTGTTGTAGGCCAAGCTTTTAATTGGTCCTCTTTGGTGGGTGATTTTGTTGTTGTTGTTGTTGTGATCCACCCTAATCACGGGCTACTGTTAACCTGGGTAGACAAGAAGTGGAATGATAACACAAAACAGGTCTGCTACCCAGGCTGTTTCCCCAACATTTTGTCATTCTAAGGTAGTGCGCCCCAAAAAAAAGCAGCATCCTGTGCTATAAATGTTACGCTTTTCTACTGAAGCAAATCACAGGGAAACGGATTGGGAGAAGAACCTATCGTCTGGCCCCGGTGGACTTTTAGCTGGAGGTCAGGAATCTTACAGTTGCTCCAACACTTAGTGTGTTGTATTGTGTATTTACGTACACTATTCAGTAAATTAATTGTCCAGATTATTTCTGTGGCTGTAGTATAACACTAAGCATGATGTGACAGAATGGATATTTTAGCTCAAAGTATTCGGAACAGAATGCCTCTTTAAGCTCAAAGTATTCTGGACAGAATAGCTCTTTTAAGCTCAAAGTGTTCTGGACAGAATGTCTCTTTTAACTCAGTGTTCTGGACAGAATGTCTCTTTTAACTCAGTGTTGTGGACAGAATGGCTCAAAGGGCAGGCAGACAAGGCAGGCCTATGTGTGCCTGTGGTGTGTGTCATATTATTACACAAGCCATTGTGTCATGCCTCATCTGTCAAAAGCAAAGCCATTTCAAAACTAACAAAACATGACAGCAATATTGGCTTACGCCTTCAAACCACACACGGATCTTATTGCTAGCACAATGGCTAATGTTGGGAAGGCTTTTATTAGACTTCAAAATAAGCCGTATTGACATAATGGCTACCAAGTAGATCTCGTGCTGTCTTCTCAAAGATCAGCGATTGGGCAACGTTTTAGATACTGTGTTAGCTTTATTGCGTGCTTCCTGATAAAGCTATGACACGTCTTAATTGAACATAGAGATAAGATGGATGGACAGTCTCTTGTTTGCAGTGTGATCTCTTAGTCCCGAGATAACATATTGGGTATTTTCTCTCTCTCTCTCTCTCTGGGTCTATCTTTCTCTCTCTCTCTCTCTCTTGTCTCTCCTTCACTGTCTTTAATACATTTGGAAGTCATTGTTATGATTCTCTATAGGGGGATGGACCTTCTACACTGTAGTTTAACATGACTCTATAGGGGGAGGGACCTTCTACACTGTAGTTTAACATGACTCTATAGGGGGAGGGACCTTCTACACTGTAGTTTAACATGACTCTATAGGGGGATGGACCTTCTACACTGTAGTTTAACATGACTCTATAGGGGGAGGGACCTTCTACACTGTAGTTTAACATGACTCTATAGGGGGATGGACCTTCCACACTGTAGTTTAACATGACTCTATAGGGGGATGGACCTTCTACACTGTAGTTTAACATGACTCTATAGGGGGATGGACCTTC
Source organism: Oncorhynchus kisutch (assembly GCF_002021735.2). Taxonomy (NCBI): domain Eukaryota; kingdom Metazoa; phylum Chordata; class Actinopteri; order Salmoniformes; family Salmonidae; genus Oncorhynchus; species Oncorhynchus kisutch. Next base: position 6,465,949 of record NC_034177.2, read on the forward strand.
CACACTGTAGTTTAACATGACTCTATAGGGGGAGGGACCTTCTACACTGTAGTTTAACATGACTCTATAGGGGGATGGGGATGGACCTTCTACACTGTAGTTTAACATGACTCTATAGGGGGATGGACCTTCTACACTGTAGTTTAACATGACTCTATAGGGGGATGGACCTTCTACACTGTAGTTTAACATGACTCTATAGGGGGATGGACCTTCTACACTGTAGTTTAACATGACTCAGTCAGTCAGCCCAGAGATGGGGATCTCACTCGTTGTTTGATTATGCTCATTTGAAGTAAGCTTCAAAGTGTCATGGACGTGATTGTTCCTGAGTAGTCAGGAAATCAGGAATTCCAGCATTTCGGACATACTCCTTTTGTAATTCATTGAATTGACCTTCCCTAAACCAAACTAAGTGTTTGTAAGTTTTATATTAGTTAGAGCTAACCCGGTAATGAAGTAACGGCTCAAAATGTTTTGTTGGAGAGAGTGGTCATCAAGGACCAGGTTTATAAGGAAACACTGCTATGACTGACAGAGCTGCTTCAGAAGGTCACTAAGAGGTGTTAGCTAGCCACCCTTGACTGGTCCACCGAGTGATCTGAGCTACAACCGGGGCTATTCCCACCTCCCACACATGCGGTGAGCTCACCCATTATAACCAGCTTATCCAGAGATACAACCACTCTTATCATCACTCAGTTACTGGGCTTACATCCGCTGTACCTGCACCCCACCATACCCCTGTCTGCACATTATGCCCTGAATATATTCTACCATGCCCAGAAATCTGCTCCTTTTATTCTTTGTCTCCAACGCTCTAGGCGACCAATTTTGATAGCCTTTAGCCGTACCCTCATCCTACTCCTCCCCTGTTTCTTGGGTGATGTGGAGGTAAACCCAGGCCCCACGTGTCCCCAGGCACCCTCATTTGTTGACTTCTGTGATCGAAAAAACCTTGGCTTCATGCATGTCAACATCAGAAGCCTCCTCCCTAAGTTTGTTTTACTCACTGCTTTAGCACACTGCCAACCCTGATGTCCTTGCCGTGTCTGAATAGGAAGGCCACCAAAAATTCTGAGATTTCCATACCCAGCTACAACATTTTCTGTCAAGATAGAACTGCCAAAGGGGGAGGAGTTGCAATCTACTGCAGAGAGAGCCTGCAAAGTTCTGTCATACTTTTCAGGTCTATACCCAAACAGTTTTAACTTCTAATTTTAAAAATTAACCTCTCCAGAAATAAGTCTCTCACTGTTGCCACCTGCTGGACACCATTTGCGAATTTCTCACCCCCCATCTAGCTTCAGAGTTCGTTCTGTTAGGTGACCTAAACTGGGATATGTTTAACACCCCGGCAGTCCTACAATCTAAGCTAGATGCCCTCAATCTCACACAAATCATCAAGGAACCCACCAGGTACAACCCCAAATCCGTTAACATGGGCACCCTCATAGACATTATCCTGACCAACTTGCCCTCCAAATACACCTCCGCTGTTTTCAATCAGGATCTCAGCGATCACTGCCTCATTGCCTGTATCCGCTATGGGTCCACGGTCAAACTACCATCCCTCATCACTGTCAAACGCTCCCTAAAACACTTCTGCGAACAGGCCTTTCTAATTTACCTGGCCCGGGTATCCTGGAAGGATATTGACCTCATCCCGTCAGTCGAGGATGCCTGGTCATTCTTTAAAAGTAATTTCCTCACCATCTTAGATAAGCATGCCCCGTTCAAAAAAATGCAAAACTAAGAACAGATATAGCCCTTGGTTCACTCCAGACCTGACTGCCCTTGACCAGCACAAAAACATCCTGTGGCGGACTGCCATAGCATCAAATTGTCTCCACGATATGCAACTGTTCAGGGAAGTCAGGAACCAATACACGCAGTCGGTCAGGAAAGCAAAGGCTATCTTTTTCAAGCAGAAATTCACATCCTGTAGCTCTAACTCCAAAAGGTTTTGGGACACTGTGAAGTCCATGGAGAACAAGAGCACCTCCTCCCAGCTGCCCACTGCACTGAGGCTAGGTAACACGGTCACCACTGATAAATCCATGATAATCGAAAATTTCAATAAGCATTTCTCAACGGCTGGCCATGCCTTCCTCCTGGCTACTCCAACCCCAGCCAACAGCTTCGACCCCCGCATCTACTCGCCCAAGCCTCCCCAGCTTCTCCTTCACCCATATCCAGACAGCAGATGTTCTGAAAGAGCTGCAAAACCTGGACAAATCAGCTGGGCTAGACAATCTGGACCCTCTCTATCTAAAACTATCCGCCGCCATTGTTGCAACCTCTATTACCAGCCTGTTCAACCTCTTTCGTATCGCCCGAGATCCTTAAAGATTGGAAAGCTGCCGCGGTCATCCCCCTCTTCAAAGGGGGTGACACTCTAGACCCAAACTGCTATAGACCTATATCTATCCTGCCCTGCCTATCTAAAGTCTTCGAAAGCCAAGTTAGTAAACAGATCACTGACCATTTTGAATCCCACCGTGTACCTTCTTCGCTGTGCAATCCGGCTTCCGAGCCGGTCACGAGTGCACCTCAGCCACGCTCAATGTACTAAGGTGGATCAGGGAATCTGCTTTGCTTTATCTTGGCCAGGTCGCAGTTGCAAATGAGAACTTGTTCTCAACTGGCCTACCTGGTTAAATAAAGGTGAAATGAATTAATGAATTAGTGCAAGCCGGGGCAAAACATTTTGCAACAGAAAAAAAAAACAGCATTTCTTATTGAAGGTAATTCAAATAGTCCCTGTTTCAGTACCATTTTCTTCCATGTGGTGCCTAATCAACGTGGACTGAAAAACGTGTTATATTGTCGACCTGCAGAGCGCCCCCCTGAAGGCAATAACAGATCCCCTGTTGTGTCGCTATGTCGACCAGAGCAGGTGGAAGAATGTGACGATGTGCTTGCATCATACACACACACACACACACACACACACACACACACGCTGACCCACTTGCTCATTGATAATCGATGTGATGATGAAATATTACTTAATTTTGCAGAGGGCCTTCATTCTTTTGATAGTCACTAGTGGTATAGAGTCCCAACCTGGTCTCATAGACACACATTAAATGTAAATCCGGGGACACTCAAATTAGTATGATATGTCACATTTGGTATGGTTACATAAAATAGACGTTTACTTAAGGAAATAGTGAAAATAGGATTGATTGGTCAGAAAACGTGTAAATCAAATCACATTTTATTTGTCACATGCACCGAATACAGTGATATGCTTACTTACAAGCCCTTAACCAACAATGCCGTTTTTAAGAAAAATAAGTGTTATGTAAAGAATAGATAAGTGAAATTGTTTAATAAAAATAACAAATCGTTAAAGAGCAGCAGTAAAGTAACAGTAGCAAGGCTATATACAGGGGGTAACGGTACAAGGTACCGGTTCAAAGGTTGCGTGTTCAAATCTCATCACGCACAATTTTTTGCTAATTAGCAACTTTGCAATTACTTAACATGTTAGCGAACTCTTCCGCTAACCTTAATCCTTTAATCTAACTCCTAACCTTAACACTAACCGCTAACACCTAGCCTAGCTAATGTTAGTGTTAGCCACCTAGCTAACATATTATACATTTAACTTCTTTTTTTTAATATATATATTGTATGAATTGCAGTTTGTAATACAGTATATCATACAAAATGGATGATGGACATCCACATAATTCGGAGTATCTCCCGGTTTTACATTTGATTATTTACCTAAACCCCTTCGAGTCGTCAAGGTTGAGAGTTCCCAAATCCGGTTTCAGCGAAAAAGGAAGTTCGGTTGAATTAGTTGTATCCCTGAAAACGGATACATCCGATTGTTTGTAACTTCGCTACGGGTGATGTATGGGTAACAGGGTTGACGTGTTATGTACAACCAGCTCACCTACTTTGCCTATTAGTTGTTCAATTTTTGTTTGAGAAAAAATTTGTATTTCAAAAAGGAACCGTTTCACCGTATTAAAACGACAGTTCATGTAACAGTGATGACCAATGAGGGATAGATGTAAATGAATCACTAATCACAGTAAATAAATTATCTTCATAAATGACTGTCAAAGCCACACAATAACTAGGGCTTTACAATGATGGTGAAATGCTGGGTTTAAGTGGGTTAAAATCTTCCTAGATGTCACAGCTTGCACAGAGGAATATATAAAAATGCTGAATTTTTATGTCTTTATTCATATAACAAAAATCTGATTTATTGAATTCTCCATCTGGTCTTTATTTATTAAAAAGTACTTCATTTAATATAACAGGCTTTTAAAATTCAATATTGATTCACAATATCTACTTAAAATTTGGAAGGACGCAAAAGGCACTCTTTTTGTGAAATGGCCTTTGTGTGCTGATGAATATAGGAAGTCTTAACCCAATCACACATAAGTTCTAACAATAATGTTGGCTATGCTAATGGTCCCAGTATAACCACCTAACCCCTCACTCCTTCCCTCTTGCCACGCCCCCCCTCCCCTCTCTGCTCTCCAGGCAGCCAGTCGTACACAGGAAGTGAAAAGGACCTTTCACCACGGGGCCGCCATATCTCCTGAGGAGCCTCCAGCTTCCTGTAACTCCATCCGCAGGTTGTGATCAGGGTCAGGGCATTAGAGAGGCTAGAGGTCGGTGGAGAGGTGGAGGGAGAGAGAGAGAGGGGTAGGAAGGAGGGAGAGGTGGAGGAAGGGGGTAGAGAAGGTGGAGGAAGGGGGTAGAGAAGGAGGAGGGGTGGAGGGAGAGCGAAGGCATAGGAAACAATGTGCAGGATTGTAGCTCGGGGAGGGGCCCCTTTCAAACCTCGGTATAGAACACTTTGGTAACACAACACTGTTCTCAAAATAAGCACAACAACAAATAAGCTTGCGAGCCACTTGATACACCTACCTAACCAGCTGGCCAAGGCTTTCTTCTCTTTACCTATCTCCCTCTTTTAACTCTCTCTCCTGGAGAATAAACACCAAAGTACTCGCTCTCCCATGTCATCTGAAACACGTTGGACATTACGTAACCAGCTACTGGACAAAATGAATTCATTCCAAATCTATGGTACCGTGAACATTACAAGCTACAATGTAGTAGCACTATTGCTAACCAAAGGCTGCGTCTCATCAAAGATGGTTGAAAGGGTTGATAGAGGGTTCCTTCCACCATGTTGCTTTTCCACTTGACTGTTAGGAATTTTAAATGAGTGACCCATTGAGGAAGGAGGAAATTAAAGTATTTATGACTAACACTATGGTTAATGGAGTAGGGCTTCTTTACAGACATCTATTTATGACTAACACTATGGTTAATGGAGTAGGGCTTCTTTACAGACATCTATTTATGACTAACACTATGGTTAATGGAGTAGGGCTTCTTTACAGACATCTATTTATGACTAACACTGTGGTGATTACATTGTAAAGAAATAAAATGTAATCAGTGTCTTATAAAGTCCCTTCCGTTTCCGGTGATGAGGTGGTCGTAGTACAGGGTATATGGGTATATAACATGCTCAGGTGAAATAAAGCTGGACTTTGCCACCTTTCCTTTTTCATTTTAAAGAGTTTTGATTTTAGCTTTGGTTTGACTCGGCCTTCCTAATCCATCTGGAATGTATTCAGTGGCTCAATGACTGATTCTGCCCTCCTGCTTTCCATCTGAACTTTAATGCTCTCCAGTTAACGTTCTCCTTTTAAACCTTTACTTAAATGCTTAACTAATACTTTCGTAGGAACTACATAAAACAGCTGTAGACAGTATTTTTACAACCAACCAATACACGTCACATTATGGACAAATCTCTCTTTTGTCCAGGAATACATTTTTTCCTTCGTTCTATACGGATGCTCATAAAGAAACCAGGATTTAATTATTTTTTTTGTCTGTGTGTTTATCGAAATCAAGTTGTTACACGCTGGTCTGGATCGTCTCTTGACTTGTAAATAGTTTGTTGGTTGCTCAGCTCTTTGAAGGGAAATGTCAACTAAGTGAATATCAGCTTTACTTTGATTTGTTATCGTAATTCACTTTGAATAGCTGCTTTCATTGAACTTTGCATTATGTTAAATTATAGTGTTTACAAGAAAGACACAAAGATGAAGTACTTCTGTCAGGCTAGTGTACATTAGACTGTAGACAATCATCTGTCAGGCTAGTGTACATTAGACTGTAGACAATCATCTGTCAGGCTAGTGTACATTAGACTAGACAATCATCTGTCAGGCTAGTGTACATTAGACTGTAGATAATCATCTGTCAGGCTAGTGTACATTAGACTGTAGACAATCATCTGTCAGGCTAGTGTACATTAGACTGTAGATAATCATCTGTCAGGCTAGTGTACATTAGACTGTAGACAATCATCTGTCAGGCTAGTGTACATTAGACTGTAGACAATCATCTGTCAGGCTAGTGTACATTAGACTGTAGACAATCATCTGTCAGGCTAGTGTACATTAGACTGTAGAGAATCATCTGTCAGGCTAGTGTACATTAGACTGTAGATAATCATCTGTCAGGCTAGTGTACATTAGACTGTAGACAATCATCTGTCAGGCTAGTGTACATTAGACTGTAGATAATCATCTGTCAGGCTAGTGTACATTAGACTGTAGAGAATTATCTGTCAGGCTAGTGTACATTAGACTGTAGAGAATCATCTGTCAGGCTAGTGTACATTAGACTGTAGAGAATCATCTGTCAGGCTAGTGTACATTAGACTGTAGACAATCATCTGTCAGGCTAGTGTACATTAGACTGTAGATAATCATCTGTCAGGCTAGTGTACATTAGACTGTAGATAATCATCTGTCAGGCTAGTGTACATTAGACTGTAGAGAATCATCTGTCAGGCTAGTGTACATTAGACTGTAGATAATCATCTGTCAGGCTAGTGTACATTAGACTGTAGACAATCATCTGTCAGGCTAGTGTACATTAGACTGTAGACAATCATCTGTCAGGCTAGTGTACATTAGACTGTAGACAATCATCTGTCAGGCTAGTGTACATTAGACTGTAGACAATCATCTGTCAGGCTAGTGTACATTAGACTGTAGACAATCATCTGTCAGGCTAGTGTACATTAGACTGTAGACAATCATCTGTCAGGCTAGTGTACATTAGACTGTAGACAATCATCTGTCAGGCTAGTGTACATTAGACTGTAGACAATCATCTGTCAGGCTAGTGTACATTAGACTGTAGATAATCATCTGTCAGGCTAGTGTACATTAGACTTTAGATAATCATCTGTCAGGCTAGTGTACATTAGACTGTAGAGAATCATCTGTCAGGCTAGTGTACATTAGACTGTAGAGAATCATCTGTCAGGCTAGTGTACATTAGACTGTAGATAATCATCTGTCAGGCTAGTGTACATTAGACTGTAGACAATCATCTGTCAGGCTAGTGTACATTAGACTGTAGATAATCATCTGTCAGGCTAGTGTACATTAGACTGTAGAGAATTATCTGTCAGGCTAGTGTACATTAGACTGTAGATAATCATCTGTCAGGCTAGTGTACATTAGACTGTAGAGAATCATCTGTCAAGCTAGTGTACATTAGACTGTAGACAATCATCTGTCAGGCTAGTGTACATTAGACTGTAGAGAATCATCTGTCAGGCTAGTGTACATTAGACTGTAGAGAATCATCTGTCAGGCTAGTGTACATTAGACTGTAGAGAATCATCTGTACATTGAGGTTTTATTCACGTATAAAAATCAATCACATAACGTAGGCTACTTGAATCCGGGTGACATTTAACATTTCCACAGTTTCACCGATGCTTTACTGTACAGTATGTCTGTAATATGTAGCTGAATTTGTGTGATAATGTATTTTGACACAGTAGCAATGAATTGTCATATCTTTGTATACGTGAATGAAATAAACTTTTAAGTGTTATGTATGCTGTCTTACACTTGTAACCGATTTTAAACCAAGTCCTCCTGAACTAAAGCGTATGTTCAATGGAGATTCTCTATTGAACATACTTCTTAGTCCAAGGACTAAGCTTAATCTGTGTCTGGGAAACTGGTCTAAACCATAACAAATGATTGCAAACGTATTTTCTTAAGCGTACCTTTCAAGAAATGTTGAAAGGGACACAAGTCTTGCCCCTCATCTCAAACAATGCCATTACCATTGAGAGTTATAGACTCAGTGGCCAGTTTATTAGGTATACCCCCCCCCACCCCGTTCACGAAAATGGTTTGCTCCTACAGACAGTGAGTCACATGGCTGTGTCTTGCTATATAAAGCAAGCAGGCAGACAGGCATCAAGACATTCAGCTACTGTTCTATTTAACGTTAGAATGGGCACAGCGAGTGACTGAGTGTGGGTATGATCGACGGTGCCAGGCGCGTCGGTTCCAGTATCTCAGAAACAGCCGGCTTCCTTTTTACGCACCACGGTGTCTAGTGCAGCGGTTCCCAAACTAGGGGTCGCGACCAATATGGGGTTGCCTGATATGAAAATGGAGTCGTGGGAGAATTTCCAAACTTAAAAATAACTCCCCCAGCTTATGCTCTCCAAATGGACGTTAGCTGTGAAGGACTGAGATGTCCCATGCATTTACTTTTGTTTGCTATACATGTCAGGGGATGCTATTCACGAGGATGTATTCTTCTGTCTCGTGATACCTGAGCATGACACGGCACAGGGGATGTTTAGCTGTGTGGCTATATTAACAAAAAACTGATTCCATGGGATCAAATTTTTTATATATTTTTTTTATTTCACCTTTATTTAACCAGGTAGGCTAGTTGAGAACACCTTTATTTAACCAGGTAGGCTAGTTGAGAACACCTTTATTTAACCAGGTAGGCTAGTTGAGAACACCTTTATTTAACCAGGTAGGCTAGTTGAGAACACCTTTATTTAACCAGGTAGGCTAGTTGAGAACACCTTTATTTAACCAGGTAGGCTAGTTGAGAACACCTTTATTTAACCAGGTAGGCTAGTTGAGAACACCTTTATTTAACCAGGTAGGCTAGTTGAGAACACCTTTATTTAACCAGGTAGGCTAGTTGAGAACAAGTTCTCATTTACAACTGTGACCTGGCCAAGATAAATCATAGCAGTGTGAACAGACAACAACACAGAGTTACACATGGAGTAAACAATAAACAAGTCAACACAGTAGAAAAAAGAAAAAAAGAGTCTATATACATTGTGTGCAAAAGGCATGAGGAGGTAGGCGAATAATTACAATTTAGCAGATTTACACTGGAGTGATAAATGATCAGATGGTCATGTAGAGATACTGGTGTGCGAAAGAGCAGAAAAGTAAATAAATAAAAACAGTATGGGGATGAGGTAGGTAAAAATGGGTGGGCTATTTACAATCATGTTGAGTGGTGAGCTTATGCACAGATGAGACTATGGCGGGCAGGCCTCTGCACTCTAGTTATGAGTGAGTCTCCCTCTGCCAGATGGATGCAAAAGAGAGCAACTGGCTGCAAAAGAGCTGAGCGCAGAGATATACTGAGGCAGCAGGTAACTTTGATTGTAAACAACATCAATGCACATCCACTGCACGCCTGTTAGCACAACTTGTGTGGAGATATGGGATCAGAGCATGACAACAGTCTATTTTACACTGAGGCTTGGTGGTTGTCAAGGAGGCGTGTTGGAAATATGTTTTTGCATTGAGAGAGGAACTGTTGTCATTCACAATGGATAGAAAATTAACCAAGTCTTTCTGTGTGTGTGTGTGTGTGTGTTTTTATTTTTACATCCATTGTGAATGACAAGAGTTCCTCTCTCAATGCAAAAACATCTTTTGTTTTTTTTACATTACACAGGAAGTCAACTAAGTCCGTTTTTTTTTTTTTACGTGTAATGAACGGAAGATATGTTTCCTTGCCTATGTAACAGACATATTTGGGAAACTGAATGCAAAGCATACAGGGAAAATACACAAAAAAAAACATTCTACAGATGAGTGACAGAATCAGTGGATTCAGAGGAAATCATTCTTATTGGAGAGTCTTTCAAAAGCCCCCTTCTCTCTGCTGTGCATGTTTCTAACAGGAAACAGTTGTGATGCCTGCACATCTCCAACCTTTGGAAGAGCACCTTTGGGACATACTTCCCAATCCGTTTGGCTGTGATCCCGGCTCAGCAGACATCGAACAGCTAATCGAGCTGGTACCCTTCGCCAGATCATACCTGTGTGAAGCTGTATTCAAGGGCTCTTGTCTACATTAAAACTCCCGGTACCCTTCGCCAGATCATACCTGTGTGAAGCTGTATTCAAGGGCTCTTGTCTACATTAAAACTCACGGTACCCTTCGCCAGATCATACCTGTGTGAAGCTGTATTCAAGGGCTCTTGTCTACATTAAAACTCACGGTACCCTTCGCCAGATCATACCTGTGTGAAGCTGTATTCAAGGGCTCTTGTCTACATTAAAACTCACGGTACCCTTCGCCAGATCATACCTGTGTGAAGCTGTATTCAAGGGCTCTTGTCTACATTAAAACTCACGGTACCCTTCGCCAGATCATACCTGTGTGAAGCTGTATTCAAGGGCTCTTGTCTACATTAAAACTCACGGTACCCTTCGCCAGATCATACCTGTGTGAAGCTGTATTCAAGGGCTCTTGTCTACATTAAAACTCACGGTACCCTTCGCCAGATCATACCTGTGTGAAGCTGTATTCAAGGGCTCTTGTCTACATTAAAACTCACGGTACCCTTCGCCAGATCATACCTGTGTGAAGCTGTATTCAAGGGCTCTTGTCTACATTAAAACTCACGGTACCCTTCGCCAGATCATACCTGTGTGAAGCTGTATTCAAGGGCTCTTGTCTACATTAAAACTCACGGTACCCTTCGCCAGATCATACCTGTGTGAAGCTGTATTCAAGGGCTCTTGTCTACATTAAAACTCACGGTACCCTTCGCCAGATCATACCTGTGTGAAGCTGTATTCAAGGGCTCTTGTCTACATTAAAACTCACGGTACCCTTCGCCAGATCATACCTGTGTGAAGCTGTATTCAAGGGCTCTTGTCTACATTAAAACTCACGGTACCCTTCGCCAGATCATACCTGTGTGAAGCTGTATTCAAGGGCTCTTGTCTACATTAAAACTCACGGTACCCTTCGCCAGATCATACCTGTGTGAAGCTGTATTCAAGGGCTCTTGTCTACATTAAAACTCACGGTACCCTTCGCCAGATCATACCTGTGTGAAGCTGTATTCAAGGGCTCTTGTCTACATTAAAACTCACGGTACCCTTCGCCAGATCATACCTGTGTGAAGCTGTATTCAAGGGCTCTTGTCTACATTAAAACTCACGGTACCCTTCGCCAGATCATACCTGTGTGAAGCTGTATTCAAGGGCTCTTGTCTACATTAAAACTCAAGGTACCCTTCGCCAGATCATACCTGTGTGAAGCTGTATTCAGGGCTCTTGTCTACATTAAAACTCACGGTACCCTTCGCCAGATCATACCTGTGTGAAGCTGTATTCAAGGGCTCTTGTCTACATTAAAACTCACGGTACCCTTCGCCAGATCATACCTGTGTGAAGCTGTATTCAAGGGCTCTTGTCTACATTAAAACTCACGGTACCCTTCGCCAGATCATACCTGTGTGAAGCTGTATTCAAGGGCTCTTGTCTACATTAAAACTCACGGTACCCTTCGCCAGATCATACCTGTGTGAAGCTGTATTCAGGGCTCTTGTCTACATTAAAACTCACGTTACCCTTCCCCAGATCATACCTGTGTGAAGCTGTATTCAGGGCTCTTGTCTACATTAAAACTCACGGTACCCTTCGCCAGATCATACCTGTGTGAAGCTGTATTCAAGGGCTCTTGTCTACATTAAAACTCACGGTACCCTTCGCCAGATCATACCTGTGTGAAGCTGTATTCAAGGGCTATTGTCTACATTTAAAACCAAATATACACTGCTCAAAAAAATAAAGGGAACACTAAAATAACACATCCTAGATCTGAATGAATGAAATATTCAGTGTAGATCCAGGTTGGATTGTGATCGCAGGGAAATACTGTTAGGATGTTTATCAATTGACTGCCCCCCAAAAAAATTTAAGTAAACATTGGCTAGTCTAGGGTTTACCGGCTATGGTGCGACAAACAAAAAGCATCCAGTCAGCGGCAGTCCTGTGGGGTGCAAAAACAGCTTGTTGATAAGAGAGGTCGAATGGAGAATGGCAAGAATCGTGCAAGCGAACAGGCAGAGGCCACAAACAGGCAAATAACAGTGCAGTACAACAGTGGTGAGCAGAACATCATCTTGAAATACACAACTCGTCGGTCCTTGTCACGGATGGGCTATTGCAGAAGATAACCTCCCTGGGTTCCACTCCTAACAGTTAAAAACAAGAAGAAGCGGCTTCGGTGGGCAAGCCATCACCAACACTGGACAATTGAGGAGTGGAAAAACATCCCCTGGTCTGATGAATCCCACTTCCTGTTGCGTCATGCTGATGGCAGAGTCAGGATTTGGCGTAAGCAGCGTGAGCACATGGCCCCATCCCGCCAGGTATCAACGATACAGGTGTAATGGTGTGGGGAATGTTTTCCTTGGCGCACGTTTAGGTCCCTTGATACCAATTGAGCAACGTTTGAATGCCACACCTTATAGAATTGATGCCCCGAAGAATTCAGACTGCTCTGTAGGCATAGGTGGGTCCGACATGGTACGAAATGGGTGTACCTAATAAACTGGCAACTGAGTGTATAATACCACATTTTTATATATCAAAATGTATTGGTCGCGTACACATTGTGCAGATGTGTAGCTAAATGCTTATGGTCCTACCGCCAACAGTGCAGTAATACCTAACAATACACGCTAATCAAATTTAAAAATACTAGAACGAGAAATGTCAGAGTCCGCAATATAAATATACAGTGAGCTCCAACAGTATTGGAACAGTGACACATTACAATATTCAACAACTTGTATTTTAAAACAAACGTCTTAATTCTGCATTCCTCTTCAGTGTTGGTGGATGAGAGAGTGTGGCGCTATGCCACACAGCCCTCATAGACGGTCCTCTCAGTGGCACACACACATGTCAAGAAAGCCAGCTATGTTGTGTCGGTGTGACACCTTATGGATGGAGTCCCTAATAAACATTGCAAATTGGGGGGGGGTCTCCAGAAGAAGAAAGTCTGTAGGCCAGGAGTTGCTTTGTAAATAGTACCGGTTGAAGCAGGTCTAGTTCTTGGCATTCTAAACAGGTCTAGTTCTTGGCATTCTAAGCAGGTCTAGTTCTTGGCATTCTAAACAGGTCTAGTTCTTGGCATTCTAAACAGGTCTAGTTCTTGGCATTCTAAACAGGTCTAGTTCTTGGCATTCTAAGCAGGTCTAGTTCTTGGCATTCTAAGCAGGTCTAGTTCTTGGCATTCTAAGCAGGTCTAGTTTTTGGCATTCTAAGCGGGTCTAATTCCAGCTCTGAATTTGGCTTTCCTGGAAATATTATTTTCAGTGCCCCGTTTTAATGTTGCGCACACGGCCAGCGAACCACGGCACAATATGAGGAAACGTACCGCTCGTGACGGTGTGACCCACTCAAGTGGCCGCTTGTACCCAGAGCACGAGCCACGGCGGCATCGCTTAGCAGTCACTGCGACAGAGTAAGTCGGACGCTCCTTATCAAAACAAAAGTGTAGATACAGAGAGAGAGGTAATATGGAGAAAACATGGAACAGTCTTTATCATCAAAACAGCCTAACCATGTCAAACTATCAACAGTGTATCACCGATTTACGCTACCACTCTTCTTCTTCAGCATGAGTGGCCTGACTGGACAGGCCTACATTAATTTCTTCAGCATGAGGAACCTGACTGCACAGGCCTACATTCATTTCTTCAGCATGAGTAGCCTGACTGCACAGGCATATATTAATTCCTTCAGCATAAGGAACCTGACTGCACAGGCCTATATTAATTCCTTCAGCATGAGTAGCCTGACTGTACAGGCCTTTATTAATTCCTTCAGCATGAGTAGCCTGACTGTACAGGCCTTTATTAATTCCTTCAGCATAAGGAACCTGACTGCACAGGCCTATATTCATTCCCGATAACTTGTACACATTTCAACTCAAACAATTAAACCATTAAATCAATCAGTTTATCGAGCCTTGACACTTCCATGTAAATATGTTTATATTACAAATTCATTAGCCTGGTTACAGATCTGTTTGTGATGTCTTACCAACCTGGAGTGACAATGAACATAAGAGTTAGAATGACACAGCAAACAGATCTGGGACCAGGCTATACATTCATAGGGCTCCAGAGGACATCTCTTGACATACAGGCCTACGAGAGTTTGTTATCCTTGTAAGTTTTAACATGAGGGGTCTTTCTGAGTTCTCCCTGCTGTTGCAACAGTTGTTTTGTGAGCTTCAGGTGTTCGCTGAAGAAAGACCCACAGAGATCTCCTGCAGGGTCGCCATCTGAGGGCCCCTCCATGACACGAGGCTCACTAACACTCACTGACACTCGCTGACTCTCCGTCAGCTGTGTTTATCTCTAGACAGCCAAAGTGTTGCACTGATACAAGAGGACGCCAGGCGAGAGCCAGCTTTTCTGTCTCTTCAACTGTTTTACTATCCTAACCCCCCCCCCCCCCCCTTTTCCTGGACCCACAGCAGAGAAGTTAGGTTCCAAGACTCCATCCACCCATCCCCAACGTTGCTCGTCTGACTTCACCAACGTTTGAAATTGATCAAGTGGCTGGTTTCTTTAAAGACGCGTTTTCAGTGATTGATTGTCACGTTTACCAACTGAAGATGTGAATAGCGATGCCATGGAATGAATGCCCTGTTTTTGTTTTTTTTGTCATTGTGTGTTATGTAACTCATTTTATGTGTCATATGATTTGAAGTGACTTTCAGTCAAAACCAAAACTGAAAAGTTACACTAACACCTTCAACATTTCACTTCATTTCATTCAACATTTCCTAATAATCCCCAGTTTACAATTGGCTCATTAATCCCCCCTCCTCTACCCTGTAACTATTCCCCAGGTCGTTGCTGCAAATGAGAATGTGTTCTCAGTCAACTTACCTGGTAAAATAACGAATAAATAAATAAATACAAAAATTTCCCTTATTCCCGTACCATTAATGTTGTCGCCAATTATGGACAACGCTGTGAGTTCACAGATTATATCATGTTTACGTGTGTGACTTTTACAGAAATGTCCTCAGAAAGTCCTCCGAAAACCATCCTTATATTGTTGAAGGCTATTTTATACTGTGGTTTTAGCCTGGTCTCATATTTTATTTATTTTACTAGGCAAGTCAGTTAAGAACAAATTCTTATTTACAATTAGGGCCTAGGAACAGTGGCCTTGTTCAGAGGCAGAACGACAGATTTTTACCTTGTCAGCTCGGGGATTTGATCTAGCAACCTTTCGGTTACTGGTCCAACGCTCTAACCACTAGTCTACCTGCCGCCCCTCATAGACTATACGTAACTTAGTAAATGTTAATCCGAGACAATCATGTTAGTATGATATGTTATGTTTGGTATGGTTACATAAGATAGAAGTTTACTTACGGACTCATCACGGACAACTTTAGTATTTGAGCTGATTAGCGATGCATGTTAGCTAACCCTTCCCATAACCTTAAACCTTTAAATTAACCCTAACCCCTAGCCTAACTAACATTAGCTACCTAGCTAACGTTAGTCACAACAAATTAGAATTCGCAACTTATCATACGTATTTGAATTCGTAGGGTATCATACTAAATGGAGTGACCGATTTACGTTGAATATGTGGGTGGTTTGGGTGTATGTTTTACTACGTTTACATGTTAGTCATTTAGCAGACGCTCTCATCCAGAGCAACGTATTACTGTCTGTTAGCCCCTTAAACACTCACGTTGTACAAGCATTGTGGAGATACCGCACAGTTTTGTCAACATTTTTGTGCAGACAAAACTCTGTTGTCATTCAAAAATATGAGTTATATCACTGTGTTGGTCATATCATAGTGTTGGTCAGGGAAGGCAGTTCTCAAACGGTACAGGATGGTAGTGTTGGTCTGAGGGGGATGGTTCTCAAACGGTACAGAACCGTAGTGTTGGTCTGAGGGGGATGGTTCTCAAACGGTACAGAACCGTAGTGTTGGTCTGAGGGGGATGGTTATCAAACGGTACAGAACCGTAGTGTTGGTCTGAGGGGGATGGTTCTCAAACGGTACAGGACCGTAGTGTTGTTCTGAGGGGGATGGTTCTCAAACGGTACAGGATGGTAGTGTTGTTCTGAGGTGGATGGTTCTCAACCAGGAAGCAGCAGGAGATAAAAAGGTTGTCTTTGCCATTTCTCATATAGCAAGGCTTCGGTAAATCTTGATGAAGTTCACCAACATACATGAAGGCCATGGGCTGCTGTCGGGAGACACCGACTCAAACCCAAAAACTTCAGAACTCAAGAACTCGGAAAACGGTGTCAACACATGCTACCATCTAGCCAGCTAACTAGCTAGGTTACAATGCGGCAATTGTTCGCTAGCGGAGGACTACAGGAATGAGGTGGCTATGCTTAGATGAGCAAATCTAAATTCTGCACAAACTTATGGGGAAAACGGAAATTGGAACTTTCTCGTTCTCAACTTCTATGGCAGGATGCCGCTCGGGCCTAATGGATGTTTCCCCGCCTTGTCCCTATCCGAATGGCCTGTGCTGTGTTGACAATTTAGATACTTTCTGGAAACAAAGCTCATATTATAAGGAGGATGGGATCCACCCAAATCATTTGGGTTCCTGGATCCTTTCACATAATTATAAGGCTGCGTTGAGATAGTGAATTATAAATGACCCAAGCCCAGCTCAGTTAATCCTCTACCATTGTGTCACTGAGTCGTCATAATGCTTCAGCAAATGTACATTATCCCAGGGGCGCTGGAAGACAAATTGTATAACTGCCTTAATTCTGCCGGTCCCCAGGAAGAGTAGCTGCTGCCAATGGGGATCCATAATAAATACAAATAAGTAGCCTACTTTAAGTCCCTCTTACTGCCCTGAATCATTCAGCTATTGTATGCAGTAATCATGTGCCTATGATTCAAGAGTTATACTGTTAGCACTGAGGCGGTGTGCCCTAGAAAGAAAGAAGTCCACTGTGTGCAGCTCACTCTGCACTAACATAAATAACCTGAGCATGTCTACCTCTGCTAAGCTTCCCCAGTAAAGCAATAAAAACAATCAAGCATCCCAGAGAAGTGCTAAAAATAGCCCACGTGAACATATGTAGCTTAAGAAACAAGGTTAATGAAATCAATCATTTGCTAGTAACAGATGCCATTCATATTCTGACAATCTCTGAAACGCACTTAGATAATGCTTTTGATGATACAGTGGTAGTAATACATGGTTATAAGATGTACAGAGAATACTGAAATACTAACGTTTGAGGTCTGGCCGTTTTATATTCAGAACCACATTTCTGTAAAGCTTAGAGAGGATCTCATGTTAAATACTGTTGAAGTGATATGGCTACAGGTTCATCTGCCTCACCTAAAGCCCATTCTGGTGGGAAGCTGCTATAGACCACCCGGTACTAACAGTCTGTATCTGGATAACATGTGAAATGCTTGATAATGTCTGTGATATCAACAGAGAGGTCTATTATCTGGGTGTTTTTAAATATTGACTGGTTTTCATCAGGCTGCCCACTCTAGAGAAAGCTTCAAACTGTAACCAGTGCCTGCAACCTAGTTCAGGTTATCAATCAACCTACCAGGGTCGTTACAAACAGCACAGGAATGAAATCACCAACATGTATCGATCACATCTTTACTAATACTGCAGAACGTTGCTTGAAAGCATACACTGTAGTTGACACATTTGTAAAATTGCTTATCCCAGTTACTTATTAGCATGCACCCATTAAGAAAATGACCTTAAAAAAAGTTACATCCCCGTCAATTGATGAGTAATTGAAAAATTCTGTGGTTGAGAGGGAGGAGGCAAAATAAATGGCAAATAAGTCTGGCTGCACAACTGATTGGCAAACGTACTGCAAATTGAGAAATCATGTGACTAAACTGAATAAGAAGAAGAAGAAACTACACTAATAAACAAAGATACATTTCATAAAGAATGATAGTAAAAGGCTTTGGAGCACCTTAACTGAAATTGTGGGCAAAAAGGCAAACTCAGCTCCATCATTCATTGAATCAGATTGTTCATTCATCACAAAACCTACTGATATTGCCAACTACTTTAATGATTTTTTCATTGGCAAGATTAACAAACTTAACAAAACCATCAAAAGCGGACACTACACATCCAAGTATATCTGAACATATTAGGAAAGACAAGAATTGTAATTTTGAATTCCGTAAAGTGAGTGTGGAAGAGGTGTAAAAAAGGATTGTTGTCTATCAACAATGACAAGCTACCAGGGTCTGACAACTTGGATGGAAAATAACAGAGGATAATAGCAGACGATATTGCCACTCCTATTTGCCATATATTCAATGTAAGCCTACTACAACGTTTGTGCCCTCAGGCTTGGAGGGAAGCAAAAGTCGTTCCTGTATCTAAGAATAGTAAAGCCCCCTTTACCGGCTCAAATATCCATCCAATCAGCCTGTTACCAACCCTTAGTTGGTAACTGTAACAATGCTATTTTACAGTAAACAAATTGACAACAGACATTCAGCACGCTTATAGGGAAGGACATCCAACAAGCACAGCACTTACACAAAGGACATGATGGCTGAGAAAAAATGATAATAAAAATATTGTGGGGCCTGTTTTGTTAGACTTCAGTGTGACATTAACATTATGGATCATAGTCTACTGCTGGGAAAACGTATGTGTTATGGCTTTACACCCCCTGCTATAATGTGGATAAAGAGTTACCTGGCTAACAGAACACTCAGGGTGTTCTTTAATGGAAGCCTCTCCAACATTATCCATGTAGGATCACTAATTCTCAGGGCAACTGTTTAGGCCCATTACTTTTTTCAATCTTTACTAATGACATGCCACTGGCACTGAATACAGCCAGTGTGTCTATGTATGCAGATGACTCAACACTATACATGTCAGCTACTACAGCGACTAAAATGACTGCAACACTTAACAAAGAGTTGCGGTTAGTTTCAGAATAATTGTCAAGGAATAAGTTAGTCCTTTTTTTTTAAAGCATTGTATTTGGGACAAATCATTCACTAAACCCTAAACCTCAGCTAAATATTATAATGAATAATGTGGACATTGAGCAAGTTGAGGTGACTAAACTGCTTGGTGTAACCCTGGATTGTAAACTGTCCTGGTCAACACATATTGATACAACAGTAGCTAATATGGGGAGAAGTCTGTCCATAATAAAGCGCTTCTTAACAGCACTATCAACAAGGCAGGTCCTACAGGCCCTAGTCTCTACATTCTTAACAGCACTATCAACAAGGCAGGTCCTACAGGCCCTAGTTTCTACCTTCTTAACAACACTATCAACAAGGCAGGTCCTACAGGCCCTAGTCTCTACATTCTTAACAACACTATCAACAAGGCAGGTCCTACAGGCCCTAGTCTCTACATTCTTAACAGCACTATCAACAAGGCAGGTCCTAAAGGCCCTAGTCTCTACATTCTTAACAGCACTATCAACAAGGCAGGTCCTAAAGGCCCTAGTTTCTACCTTCTTAACAGCACTATCAACAAGGCAGGTCCTACAGGCCCTAGTCTCTACATTCTTAACAGCACTATCAACAAGGCAGGTCCTAAAGGCCCTAGTTTATACCTTCTTAACAGCACTATCAACAAGGCAGGTCCTAAAGGCCCTAGTTTCTACCTTCTTAACAACACTATCAACAAGGCAGGTCCTAAAGGCCCTAGTTTCTACCTTCTTAACAACACTATCAACAAGGCAGGTCCTAAAGGCCCTAGTCTCTACATTCTTAACAGCACTATCAACAAGGCAGGTCCTACAGGCCCTAGTTTCTACATTCTTAACAGCACTATCAACAAGGCAGGTCCTAAAGGCCCTAGTTTCTACCTTCTTAACAACACTATCAACAAGGCAGGTCCTAAAGGCCCTAGTCTCTACATTCTTAACAGCACTATCAACAAGGCAGGTCCTACAGGCCCTAGTTTCTACCTTCTTAACAGCACTATCAACAAGGCAGGTCCTACAGGCCCTAGTTTCTACCTTCTTAACAACACTATCAACAAGGCAGGTCCTAAAGGCCCTAGTTTCTACCTTCTTAACAACACTATCAACAAGGCAGGTCCTAAAGGCCCTAGTTTCTACCTTCTTAACAACACTATCAACAAGGCAGGTCCTACAGGCCCTAGTTTCTACCTTCTTAACAGCACTATCAACAAGGCAGGTCCTACAGGCCCTAGTTTCTACCTTCTTAACAACACTATCAACAAGGCAGGTCCTAAAGGCCCTAGTCTCTACATTCTTAACAGAACTATCAACAAGGCAGGTCCTACAGGCCCTAGTTTCTACATTCTTAACAGCACTATCAACAAGGCAGGTCCTACAGACCCTAGTTTCTACATTCTTAACAGCACTATCAACAAGGCAGGTCCTACAGACCCTAGTCTCTACATTCTTAACAGCACTATCAACAAGGCAGGTCCTACAGACCCTAGTCTCTACATTCTTGACAGCACTATCAACAAGGCAGGTCCTACAGGCTCTAGTTTCTACCTTCTTAACAACACTATCAACAAGGCAGGTCCTAAAGGCCCTAGTTTCTACATTCTTAACAGCACTATCAACAAGGCAGGTCCTAAAGGCCCTAGTCTCTACATTCTTAACAGCACTATCAACAAGGCAGGTCCTAAAGGCCCTAGTCTCTACATTCTTAACAGCACTATCAACAAGGCAGGTCCTAAAGGCCCTAGTCTCTACATTCTTAACAGCACTATCAACAAGGCAGGTCCTAAAGGCCCTAGTCTCTACATTCTTAACAGCACTATCAACAAGGCAGGTCCTAAAGGCCCTAGTCTCTACCTTCTTAACAGCACTATCAACAAGGCAGGTCCTAAAGGCCCTAGTCTCTACCTTCTTAACAGCACTATCAACAAGGCAGGTCCTAAAGGCCCTAGTCTCTACATTCTTAACAGCACCATCAACAAGGCAGGTCCTACAGGCTCTAGTTTTGTTGCATCTGGACTACTGTTCAGTTGTGTGGTCAGGTGCCACAAAAAACTACTTAGGAAAATTGCAATTGTCTCAGAACAGGGCAACACAGCTGGACCTTAGATGTATACAGAGAGCTAACATTAATAATATGCATGTCAATCTCTCCTGGCTCAAACCTGGATTGTAACCTGTCATGGTCAAAACATATTGATACAACAGTAGCTAAGATGGGGATACGTCTGTCCATAATAAAGCACTGCTCTGCCTTCTTAACAGCACTATCAACAAGGCAGGTCCTACAGGCCCTAATTTTGTCGCACCTGGACTACTGTTCAGTCGTGTGTTCAGGTGCCACAAAAAAGGACTTAGTGGGGTTATATCCTTCCTGTTTGGCCCTGTCCGGGGGTGTCCTCGGATGGGGCCACAGTGTCTCCTGACCCCTCCTGTCTCAGCCTCCAGTATTTATGCTGCAGTAGTTTATGTGTCGGGGTGCTGGGGTCAGTTTGTTATATCTGGAGTACTTCTCCTGTCCTATTCGGTGTCCTGTGTGAATCTAAGTGTGCGTTCTCTAATTCTCTCCTTCTCTCTTTCTTTCTCTCTCTCGGAGGACCTGAGCCCTAGGACCATGCCCCAGGACTACCTGACATGATGACTCCTTGCTGTCCCCAGTCCACCTGGCCATGCTGCTGTTCCAGTTTCAACTGACCTGAGCCCTAGGACCATGCCCCAGGACTACCTGACATGATGACTCCTTGCTGTCCCCAGTCTACCTGGCCATGCTGCTGCTCCAGTTTCAACTTCCACCTGACTGTGCTGCTGCTCTAGTTTCAACTGTTCTGCCTTATTATTATTCGACCATGCTGGTCATTTATGAACATTGAACATCTTGGCCATGTTCTGTTATAATCTCCACCCGGCACAGCCAGAAGAGGACTGGCCACCCCACATAGCCTGGTTCCTCTCTAGGTTTCTTCCTAGGTATTGGCCTTTCTAGGGAGTTTTTCCTAGCCACCGTGCTTCTACACCTGCATTGCTTGCTGTTTGGGGTTTTAGGCTGGGTTTCTGTACAGCACTTTGAGATATCAGCTGATGTACGAAGGGCTATATAAATAAATTTGATTTGATTTGATTTAGGATTTGCAAATTGCAATTGGTTCAGAACAGGGCAGCACGGCTGGCCCTTGGATGTACACAGAGAGCTAATATTAATAACATGCATGTCGATCTCCCCTGGCTCAAAGAGCTGTCTGTTTGAACTACTGGCACACAGCTCGGACACCCATACATACCCCACAAGACATGCCACCAGAGGTCTCTTCACAGTCCCCAAGTCCAGAACAGACTATGGGAGGCACACATTACTACATAGAGACATGACTACATGGAACTCTATTCCACATCAGGTAACTGATGCAGCAGGAGAATCAGATTTTTTTTAAACTGGTAAAAATACACCTTATGAAACAGCGGGGACTGTGAAGCAACACAAACATAGGCACATGCATACCAACACACGATAACGTACTCACTATACACACACATGTACACATGGATTTTGTGTTGTAGATATGCGGTAGTAGAGTACGGGCCTGAGGGCACACACTTAATGTGTTGTGAAATCTGTTGTGAATGTATTGTAATGTTACTAAAATTGTGTAACTGCCTTAATTTTGCTGAACCCCTGGCAGCAGCTAATTGGGGTCCATAATATATACGAATTGAAATCGGTCTGCATCGTTTGAAAAGTGAGCAACGCTGGGTAAACACACACACGCGCAAAGACACACACACACAGTTACAGGGAGATATCTGTGATCTCTGTGGTAATATCGTCTGCTATTATCTCTGTTAACATCGCATGGTTCTTTTGGCACCTGAAGGACATATCTGTAAATAAGTGGCACCTTAATCTATTATAAAGCTGATGAGGAAGTGACACGCTGAGTTAGAGGAACAGCCAAACACAAAAACACTTACCCGAAACTCAATAAAGCTAGATAAAAAAACGACATCTGCAGCTTCCAGTATATTCCAGTCTCAGATTGCTTTTTAAAAACGCTGAGGTCTACGCTTGTGTGTTGATTTATGGTAACCTTAGAGTGATGTTTACTAAACGATGGGCTTTTGAATGGGTATGGGGGAGCTGTTTACCTTGAGCCACAGCTGACAGGTTTCATAGCACACGTTTTACAGAGGAACATCCTCAGTTGACATGAGAGAGAGAGAGAGAGAGAGAGAGAGAGAGAGAAAGTTGACCTCGGCCCACCTCCTTCCTCTGCAGTGAATTATTTCATGGTGAGAGTGACATGTGTTTGACTAACAGGGCCACTCACTTCTCCTAGGAGTGACTAAGGTGTCTTCTTGAGAGAGAGAGACAAATAGAGAGACAAAGAGAGGGAGAGAGAGAGAGAGACAAATAGAGAGAGAGAGACAAATAGAGAGAGAGAGAGAGAGACAAAGAAATAGAGAGAGAGAGACAAATAGAGAGAGAGAGAGAGAGACAAATAGAGAGAGAGAGAGACAAAGAGAGGGAGAGAGAGAGACAAATAGAGAGGGAGAGAGAGAGAGAGACAAATAGAGAGAGAGAGAGAGAGACAAATAGAGAGAGAGAGACAAATAGAGAGAGAGAGAGAGACAAATAGAGAGAGAGAGAGACAAATGGGGAGAGAGAGAGAGACAAATAGAGAGAGAGAGAGAGAGAGACAAATAGAGAGAGAGAGAGACAAATAGAGAGAGAGAGAGACAAATAGAGAGAGAGAGACAAATAGAGAGAGAGAGAGACAAATAGAGAGAGAGAGACAAATAGAGAGAGAGAGAGAGAGAGAGAGAGAAATAGAGAGAGAGAGAGACACAGAGAGAGAGAGAGAGAGAGAGAGAGAGAGAGAGAGAAATAGAGAGAGAGAGACACATAGAGAGAGAGAGAGACAAAGAGAGTGAGAGAGAGAGGGAGAGAGAGAGAGACAAATAGAGAGAGAGAGAGAGAGACAAATAGAGAGAGAGAGAGACAAATGGGGAGAGAGAGAGAGAGAGAGAGAGAGACAAATAGAGAGAGAGAGAGAGAGAGAGAGAGAGAGAGAAATGGAGAGAGAGAGACAAATAGAGAGAGAGAGAGAGAGAGAAATAGACAGAGAGAGAGAGAGACAAATAGACAGAGAGAGAGAGAGAGAGACAAATAGAGAGAGAGAGAGAGAGAGAGACAAATATAGAGAGAGAGACAAATAGAGAGAGAGAGACAAATAGAGAGACAAATAGAGAGAGAGAGAGAGAGACAAATAGAGAGAGAGACAAATAGAGAGAGAGAGAGAGACAAATAGAGAGAGAGAGAGAGAGAGAGACACTAATAGAGAGAGAGAGACAAATAGAGAGAGAGAGAGACAAATAGAGAGAGAGAGAGACAAATAGAGAGAGAGAGAGAGACAAATAGAGAGAGAGAGAGACAAATAGAGAGAGAGAGAGACAAATAGAGAGAGAGAGAGAGAGAGAGACAAATAGAGAGAGAGAGAGACAAATAGAGAGAGAGGGGATTATGGTTTCATATCATTTTATGTGTGAAACAAGCTCTCACATTTCCTTGTCTGTAAAGTTCAAATCAGAATTAGCACTTTTCAACTTGGGGGACAAGTCCTCCCGTTATTTGGAACTGAGTTGACTTTTCGTCATGGAGGCTTTTATTCAAGAGTGGAAAAGGGGTTGGTTCATCATTTCCAACCAATGTCTAATCGCTTGGGCGTGGCTACTGACTTAGTTAAACTTTAAAATGAGAGAATTGGTCCCCCATGTAAAGGTTAACATTACATTATTTCGCAAATAGTTTCATCTTTACTCATTCATTTTAAACAAGATTTAGATGCAAGTCTCATAACTGAGGCACCTGTATAAACAGAGTTAGGGTTAATGTGGCTGTATTGTCCTTCATGAGGTCACAAACATGAAATTAAACATGAAGCAAATACAAACAGGATTATGGTTCCAATAACAAAAAAGATGGAGACAATGGCTGCCAGGTTTCTATTTCTTATTAACAGTCTGTTTCATAGCCCTCCCCAGCACTCTTTTACTTCCTCATTCCTAGGAGATGACAGAAGGGGGGGTAGAGGTACAAGTTGTCAAGGGTGTGTACTAGTGGCGAACTCAGGTGCAAGAGAGCAGAGTGTAGTGAACAGGCACACACATTATTCCGGTAAAGTGAAAGTACCAGAAGCACACCAGCGTGCCCAAACACGGGACATAGACATATAGCCTGGCGTGTAACAATCACCAATTAACAAAATACAATTTCACACAAAGACATGGAGGGGAACAGAGGACTAAATACATGCAGTGTGAATAGGCAACAAGACAAAACAAATGGAAATATGGAAAATGGAGCGGCGATGGCTAGAAAGCCGGTGACGTCGACCGCCGACCGAACAAGGAGAGGAGACGACTTCGGCGGAAGTCGTGACACAAGTAGTCTTGGAGCAGCAGATTTATGGTAATCAATAAACATAGATAGTGGAATATAGGGGGGGCAATATAATTTGACCTTAGCAAATAACTTCACACACTCTCTCTCTCTCATATACACCGAGTGTACAAAACATTAAGAACGCCTACTCTTGAGACATGGATTGTGCATGTGTGCCATTCAGAGGTAGTAGGTGCCAGGTGTAACAGCATAGCTTCCGTCCCCAACCTGGGCTTGAACCAGGGACCCTCTGCACACATCAAAAACAGCCACCCACGAAGCATCATTACCCATCACGCCACAGTCCTTGCAGAGCAAGGAGAACAACTACTTCAAGGCCTCAGAGCGAATGACGTCACCGATTGAAATGCTATTAGCATGCACCACCGCTAACTAGCTAGCCATTTCACATCGGTTACACAGGCGCACCAGTTTGTGTCAAGAACTGCAACGCAGCTGGATTTTTCACACTCAATCGTTTCCAGTGTGTATCAAGAATGGTCCACCACCCAAAGAACATCCAGCCAACTTGACACAACTGTGGGAAGCATTGGAATCAACGCTTTCGACAACTTGTAGAGTCCATGCCCCGACGAATTGCTGCTGTTCTTGAGGGCACAAGGAGGGGGGGGGGGGGTACAACTCAATAATAGTGCATAATTATTGCCGCCCTTGATAACGATGAACAAAAAAAGACTATAAAATAAATAATACAAGTACTGAGCTTTATTGCATGCAAAAAAATGTTTGTTTCATATATTTTATACTAATACAATTGTTCAAAGAAATAGATTTTGTTTAACAAGTCATTAACTTAACATATACTCCAGCACGCTACTTGTGAGGATAACGACTGTGAGCCTTTTTCTAAAATGCTTTATGCGATCGGGAAAACACATATTGGGGATCTTAGACCATTCCTCCATACAGAATCTTCCCAGGTCTTTGATATCTTTCTTCTGCGCTTGTAGACTGACCTGTTCAATTCCAATCACAGGTTTTCAATGACTATTTGCAACATTTTAGATTTTGCGGTAAATTATTTTCTTTGTGGATTTTGATGTTTGCTTGAGGTTATTGTCCTAATGTTTTACAAACATTAATGCCAAAGACACACCAGAATGGCTTTCCAAGAGGTGTTGAGTGTTCCTGAATGGTCTAGTTTCTGTCCTGACTTAAATTTCTTTAAAAATCAGAGACGAGGTTTGGTTATTGCTCTCCATCATTGATTCCTGACCAAATTTAAATTTTGTAAATAATTTTTATGCCTTTTCCTCACCTCATTTGCTCACATTGTATATAGACTTATTTTTCTACTGTATTATTGACTGTATGTTTGTTTTACTCCATGTGTAACTCTGTGTTGTTGTTTGTGTCGAACTGCTTTGCTTTATCTTGGCCAGGTCGCAATTGTAAATGAGAACTTGTTCTCAACTGGCCTA
The DNA here is from genome assembly GCF_002021735.2 of Oncorhynchus kisutch. Classification (NCBI taxonomy): domain Eukaryota; kingdom Metazoa; phylum Chordata; class Actinopteri; order Salmoniformes; family Salmonidae; genus Oncorhynchus; species Oncorhynchus kisutch. The sequence continues at coordinate 6,492,962 of NC_034177.2, forward strand.
CCTGGTTAAATAAAGGTGTTCTCAACTAGCCTACCTGGTTAAATAAAGGTGTTCTCAACTAGCCTACCTGGTTAAATAAAGGTGTTCTCAACTAGCCTACCTGGTTAAATAAAGGTGTTCTCAACTAGCATACCTGGTTAAATAAAGGTGTTCTCAACTAGCATACCTGGTTAAATAAAGGTGTTCTCAACTAGCCTACCTGGTTAAATAAAGGTGTTCTCAACTAGCCTACCTGGTTAAATAAAGGTGTTCTCAACTAGCATACCTGGTTAAATAAAGGTGTTCTCAACTAGCCTACCTGGTTAAATAAAGGTGTTCTCAACTAGCCTACCTGGTTAAATAAAGGTGTTCTCAACTAGCCTACCTGGTTAAATAAAGGTGTTCTCAACTAGCCTACCTGGTTAAATAAAGGTGTTCTCAACTAGCCTACCTGGTTAAATAAAGGTGTTCTCAACTAGCCTACCTGGTTAAATAAAGGTGTTCTCAACTAGCCTACCTGGTTAAATAAAGGTGTTCTCAACTAGCCTACCTGGTTAAATAAAGGTGTTCTCAACTAGCCTACCTGGTTAAATAAAGGTGTTCTCAACTAGCCTACCTGGTTAAATAAAGGTGTTCTCAACTTGCCTACCTGGTTAAATAAAGGTGTTCTCAACTAGCCTACCTGGTTAAATAAAGGTGTTCTCAACTAGCCTACCTGGTTAAATAAAGGTGTTCTCAACTAGCCTACCTGGTTAAATAAAGGTGTTCTCAACTAGCCTACCTGGTTAAATAAAGGTGTTCTCAACTAGCCTACCTGGTTAAATAAAGGTGTTCTCAACTAGCCTACCTGGTTAAATAAAGGTGTTCCCAACTAGCCTACCTGGTTAAATAAAGGTGTTCTCAACTAGCCTACCTGGTTAAATAAAGGTGTTCTCAACTAGCCTACCTGGTTAAATAAAGGTGTTCTCAACTAGCCTACCTGGTTAAATAAAGGTGTTCTCAACTAGCCTACCTGGTTAAATAAAGGTGTTCTCAACTAGCCTACCTGGTTAAATAAAGGTGTTCTCAACTAGCCTACCTGGTTAAATAAAGGTGTTCTCAACTAGCCTACCTGGTTAAATAAAGGTGTTCTCAACTAGCCTACCTGGTTAAATAAAGGTGTTCTCAACTGGCCTACCTGGTTAAATAAAGGTGTTCTCAACTAGCCTACCTGGTTAAATAAAGGTGTTCTCAACTAGCCTACCTGGTTAAATAAAGGTGTTCTCAACTAGCCTACCTGGTTAAATAAAGGTGTTCTCAACTAGCCTACCTGGTTAAATAAAGGTGTTCTCAACTAGCCTACCTGGTTAAATAAAGGTGTTCTCAACTAGCCTACCTGGTTAAATAAAGGTGTTCTCAACTAGCCTACCTGGTTAAATAAAGGTGTTCTCAACTAGCCTACCTGGTTAAATAAAGGTGTTCTCAACTAGCCTACCTGGTTAAATAAAGGTGTTCTCAACTAGCCTACCTGGTTAAATAAAGGTGTTCTCAACTAGCCTACCTGGTTAAATAAAGGTGTTCTCAACTAGCCTACCTGGTTAAATAAAGGTGTTCTCAACTAGCCTACCTGGTTAAATAAAGGGGAAATAATGTAAATAAAATGCACAGCTGTAATGGTTCACAGCTGTAATGGTTCACAGCTGTAATGGTTCACAGCTTTAATGGTTCACAGCTGTAATGGTTCACAGCTGTAATGGCAGCCAAAAGGTGATTCCACCAAAAGTATTAACTCTGGGGTGTGAAGATACTGTATATGAAAACAAGATATCTTCGGTTATTTTTTAAATGTATTATTCCTTTGGAATGTTTTCTATAATTTCCTTTCACTTTTTAAAATGTGAAGTAGGTTGTGTGGATATGTCGTGGGGGAGGAATGTAATCCTACAAGGTGTATAGACTTTGACTAGACACTGTATATATCATGCACACACACACACACATTGTCATCATAATCAGGTTGTTTGAAAGGTTGGTGTCAATTTCTGGTAAGGAAATAAATAACGTAATCAAAGCATATCAGGTTTCCTCATTTTGTTCTCGTTAATGTTTTCCTACAGTACACTAAACCACAGCCATGACGAAGAGAGGCAATCCATTTGGGGGAGAAAGAAAACTGAAAAAAGAAAACTAGGAAAACGACAGGATGCACATGGCCCATGGAGAAGGACGGTTGGTTGAATCCAGGAAATGGAACCGAGAAGGAGAGGAAGAGGGGATTTTGGAACACAGCTGGCTTCAGATGAAAAAAAATCCTGTTTTGTAGCACGTCTTTTTTCTGTTCTTTCTCCATAGGCCGTTCAGGGACGGTGAAGCCTCGGCTTACTGTGGGTTAAGCACGGCTGCAGTGTCATCTGTACTGTTCTGTCAGCGTATAAACAATCGTAAAAGAGATAAACAGCACATCAAAAAACAATCATCAATTATCAATGTATTACTCTACACGGATGCATTTTGACTGCAGCCTTCTTCAGTGTATATTGACTACAGCCTTCAGTGTACATTGATGCAGCCTTCTTCAGTGTACAGTACACATTGACTGCAGCCTTCTTCAGTGTACAGTACACATTGACTGCAGCCTTCTTCAGTGTACAGTACACATTGATGCAGCCTTCTTCAGTGTACAGTATACATTGATGCAGCCTTCTTCAGTGTACAGTATACATTGACTACAGCCTTCTTCAGTGTACAGTACACATTGACTACAGCCTTCTTCAGTGTACAGTATACATTGATGCAGCCTTCTTCAGTGTACAGTACACATTGATGCAGCCTTCTTCAGTGTACAGTATACATTGACTGCAGCCTTCTTCAGTGTACAGTACACATTGACTGCAGCCTTCTTCAGTGTACAGTGTACATTGACTACAGCCTTCTTCAGTACACATTGATGCAGCCTTCTTCAGTGTACAGTACACATTGACTGCAGCCTTCTTCAGTGTACAGTGTACATTGACTACAGCCTTCTTCAGTGTACATTGACTACAGTCTTCTTCAGTGTACAGCACACATTGATGCAGCCTTCTTCAGTGTACAGTACACATTGACTACAGCCTTCTTCAGTGTACAGTACACATTGACTACAGCCTTCTTCAGTACACATTGATGCAGCCTTCTTCAGTGTACAGTACATATTGATGCAGCCTTCTTCAGTGTACAGTACACATTGACTACAGCCTTCTTCAGTACACATTGATGCAGCCTTCTTCAGTGTACAGTACACATTGACTACAGCCTTCTTCAGTGTACAGTACATATTGACTGCAGCCTTCTTCGGTGTACAGTACACATTGACTACAGCCTTCTTCAGTGTACAGTACACGTTGATGCAGCCTTCTTCAGTGTACAGTACACATTGACTGCAGCCTTCTTCAGTGTACAGTACACATTGACTGCAGCCTTCTTCAGTGTACAGTGTACATTGACTACAGCCTTCTTCAGTGTACATTGACTACAGTCTTCTTCAGTGTACAGCACACATTGATGCAGCCTTCTTCAGTGTACAGTACACATTGACTACAGCCTTCTTCAGTGTACAGTACACATTGACTACAGCCTTCAGTACACAATGATGCAGCCTTCTTCAGTGTACAGTACATATTGATGCAGCCTTCTTCAGTGTACAGTACACATTGACTACAGCCTTCTTCAGTACACATTGATGCAGCCTTCTTCAGTGTACAGTACACATTGATGCAGCCTTCTTCAGTGTACAGTACACATTGACTGCAGCCTTCTTCAGTGTACAGTACACATTGACTACAGCCTTCTTCAGTACACATTGATGCAGCCTTCTTCAGTGTACAGTACATATTGATGCAGCCTTCTTCAGTGTACAGTACACATTGACTTCAGCCTTCTTCAGTACACATTGATGCAGCCTTCTTCAGTGTACAGTACACATTGACTACAGCCTTCTTCAGTGTACAGTACACATTGACTGCAGCCTTCTTCAGTGTACAGTACACATTGATGCAGCCTTCTTCAGTGTACAGTATACATTGACTGCAGCCTTCTTCAGTGTACAGTACACATTGACTGCAGCCTTCTTCAGTGTACAGTACACATTGACTGCAGCCTTCTTCAGTGTACAGTATACATTGACTGCAGCCTTCTTCAGTGTACAGTACACATTGACTACAGCCTTCTTCAGTGTACAGTACACATTGACTGCAGCCTTCTTCAGTGTACAGTACACATTGACTGCAGCCTTCTTCAGTGTACAGTACACATTGACTGCAGCCTTCTTCAGTGTACAGTACATATTGACTGCAGCCTTCTTCAGTGTACAGTACACATTGACTACAGCCTTCTTCAGTGTACGTCTTCATTTGCTGTTCTTATGCTATTACACATAACATCAATGTGCAAAGGATACTAGAACAGTGGGTTCTGTCCTAACACCTTAGTACCCTATTCAACTATAGTGGGTTCTGCCCTAACACCTTAGTACCCTATTCAACTATAGTGGTTTCTGCCCTAACACCTTAGTACCCTATTCAACTATAGTGGTTTCTGCCCAACACCTTAGTCCCCTATTCAATGAGTGGGTTCTGCCCTAAAACCTTAGTCCACTTTTCAACTAGAGTTGTTTCTACACTAACAACTTAGTCCCCTATTCAACTAGAGTTGTTTCTGCCCTAATGGCTTCTATTCAATCAGCTGCAGATACTGTCTCTCCAGGGTGTGTTTGATTTGCACTACAGCGTGTCCCGGATGACAATTGACAGTTAAAATTCTGATGGCTTTCCTGGCTGAAAAGTACATTCATGGTATACAACCAGACTGACCATTTATATATCAAGTTTTATCAATCAATCAATAGAATTAATGATATAGTGATATCGGATCATTCTCCTATATCATGCGGAAATTGAAAAAAAGTGTGGGGGGGTAGCATTAAGATCAAATCAAATCAAATCAAATGTTATTTGTCACATACACATGGTTAGCAGATGTTAATGCGAGTGTAGCGAAATGCTTGTGCTTCTAGTTCCGACAATGCAGTAATAACCAACAAGTAATCTAACTAACAATTCCAAAAAAACTACTGTCTTATACACAGTGTAAGGGGATAAAGAATATGTACATAAGGATATAGGAATGAGTGATGGTACAGAGCAGCATAGGCAAGATACAGTAGATGATATCGAGTACAGTATATACATATGAGATGAGTATGTAAACAAAGTGGCATAGTTAAAGTGGCTAGTGATACATGTATTACATAAGGATGCAGTCGATGATATAGAGTACAGTATATACGTATACATATGAGATGAATAATATAGGGTATGTAAACATTATATAAGGTAGCATTGTTTAAAGTGGCTAGTGATACATGTATTACATAAGGATGCAGTCGATGATATAGAGTACAGTATCTACATATGAGATGAGTATGTAAACAAAGTGGCATAGTTAAAGTGGCTAGTGATACATGTATTACATAAGGATGCAGTCGATGATATAGAGTACAGTATATAGATGTTAATTACACTTATAGAAAATACACTTAGTGACAGAATTTGGAGAATGAACAGAACACAACTTCTGGACCCAAAATGTATTTAATACGTAAATTAAAAAATAACCTTTACGATAACAAATGTAGACATAGAGGACAGGGAACAGCCGACCCTAGATAAAATGTGGGATGCCTTTAAGGACTACATCAGGGGAATGATAATCTCATACTCTGCAAAAGCTTAATCTGATTTTAAATAAAACATAAAAAAGCCCATTAAAATCCTTTACAGGGTAAAGAAGAAAATACCATTTCTGAACTTAAGCAGGAATATAATATTTTACTTTTGAAGAGAGCCATCAATTACAGGTTAAACTTAAATAAAGCCTGCTACTTAGTGGCAAATAAACCTGGTAAATATCTCGCAGCTCTCAAAAAAATGTATTCATGCAAAATTTGTTATCATTTTAAAAGATTAAGATACAAATGTATGTATTAGAAAAGCGAATGCGATTAACCACCTCGGGTTGAAGTCCGCCCACGTGGAAATCTAATTAGCATAATACAAAAATCGTCGTAAAAAATCTATCAGTTTAAGCTAGAGAGATGTGTTTTTTTTTGCATTGGATGCGTCTCAATCCACCTACAGTATGTTGTCCTTCCGCGTCTGCAGTGAAAGGTGACAGAGCTAGATGTTTGTCAGACACTGAGACGTCACAAAAATTGGTCATCTCACAACATCTGTCTGTAGCGTCTGAACGGCTTGGCCTACAAAACTATTAGATGAGACTCTCACGAACACGACAGTGTTCTCCATTTTGCTCTATAACCCCTCACAAGCATCTTGGGATTCGTCTGAAATCGGTACCCCCGATCTGCCAACTTCTGTCTGCAGCGTTCGAACAGTTTGGCCCACACACCAATATGACCCCTGTGTGTAAAGGTGAGACTCACACGAGCATACACAAGTCAATTGTTTTGCCCACAGGCCTCACAAGACTCGTATCGCAGATATAGGACGGGCACTTCAGAACAAACTTCCTTTAGATTTTGTTTTCGGGACTATATGTTGTTCCATTTAGTTATTCTGTTATTCAATGCGTTTGTCTGTGAAAATAGCAGTAAGGCCAAAATGTATTTTCCATATAGCTTAGTAGTAACCCTCCCCATTATGGGTTAATGACTCCTATGGGTTAATGACAATTTTAATGACAACAGCTTCGATGAAAATGTATGTACACTGAACAAAAATATAAATGCATCATGTAAATTGTATATTCCACGTTTCATGAGCTGAAATAAAAGATCCCAGAAATGTTCCATACTCACAAAAAGCTTATTTCTCTCAAATTTTTCTAGCACAAATTATTAAAAACATTCCTGTTTGTGAACATTTCTCCTTTGTCAAGATAATCTATCCACCTGACAAGTGTAGCATATCCTCAACATATCAACAGCACCTTGTGCTGGGGACAATAAAAGGTCACTGTAAAATGTGAAGTTGTGTCAATGCCACAATGCCACTGTCTCAACTTTCGAGGGAGCGTGCAATTGGCATGCTGACTGCAGGAATGTCCACCAGAGCTGTTGTCAGATAATTTAATGTTATTTTCTCTGCCATAAGCCGCCTCCAACGTCGTTTTAGAGAATTTGGCACTACGTCCAACTGGCCTCACAACCGCAGACCACGTATAACCACGCCAGCCCTGGACCTCCACATCTGGCTTCTTCGCCTATGGGATCATCAGGGGGGACGGGAGGAGGGTGCTGAGGATTATTTCTGTCTGTAATGAAGCCCTTTTTGTGGGGAAAAACTCATTCTGATTGGCTGTGCCTGGCTCCCCAGTGGGTAGGCCTATCTCCAAAGTGTCTGGGCCTATGCCCTCCCTGGCCCAGCTATGGCTGTGCTCCTGCCCAGTCATGTGAAATCCATAGTTTAGGGCCTAATGCATATTATATTATATTATTATTTTATTATTATTATTATATTATATATATTTATTTAAGTTAACTGATTTCTTTATATGAATTGTAAATCAGCAAAATCTTTGAAATGTATATTTAGATATTTTTCCAGTATACTTGATGTTTGTATGATGTCATCATTTATATGTGTATGTTTTGTATTGTTGCTAAAATATAAAACAAAATATAATTTTTTTTTAAAGGCTAACCAGCCTAAAACCCCACAGAGCAAGCAAAACAGAAGCACAGTGGCTAGGAACCTTTAGAAGAAACCTAGAGATGAACTAGGCCAGTCCTCTTCTGGCTGTGCCAGTTGTAGATTAAGGCCAGATCGTAAATCCAGACGCTCATAGATGACCAGCAGGGTCAGATAATAACCATGATGGCTAGAGAGTGGGCAACAGTTCAACACCTTGAGTCAATTTTATGTTTTGTTCTCAGTTGAAGCTGACATTTATCTCAACTAGTAACATCTCAAGTACAATGGAAATAGAACTACCAAATCATCTAGTCATTTCAGATTTTTTTTAAAACATATCAACAAAATAGACTGTCCAATCGATGATCACTAGACAATCAGTGCTGAATACAACATTTCCCCCCTCTTTTAAACAAGGCATGAAAGGAGGTGATAAAGTCTTGAAGGTGAGCAGGGACCCTTACAGGACACAGAATGGGTGATGCAGCTACAGGTGCATGTAGGGCTGGTACTTCAGTCTTCAGTTGAGGCCAAGGGAGTGTGTGCCAATGGTAGTGAACCACTCAGGGTGGCATCAATGGGTGGGAAAATGCAGGAGGTGGCACCTTCCTCAATCGTCTGGCATACCAGCGAGAGCCGTCAGTCAGTTGAAATGTTGCTGGGCCCAGCTGAAGTTGGATTTGACACAGTGTTGACAAGAAGATGCAGAGCTTATCTGCGCGGAATGGTCGATGCACCCTGACCCAATCCCTCACTTGGATTCCAGGAAACCATGCTCTCTTTGTTGTTGTAGTGCTCCTGACTTTTACGCTGTTGGCTTTGCTCTGCTGCTTTGAATATGTTGGATATGTTCCCACGGGAGGGCCAGGCCAGTAGTTGCGGTGATGGTTGCGGAGGTGGGCCTGTCTTTCCACTGACAAGGCATGGAGCACAGTCGCGTACTAGCTCTTTGATATCATGATCAATGCCAGGCCACCACACCAGGTCCCAGCAGTGCTGCTTTAGCTTCACAATGCCACGGTGGCCTTCATGAGTCATAGGCAACACTTGTCCTCTGAGGCGGCTTGATATGACTGTGCTCTTTCTCTCGAGCCGTGTCATCCCAGCATGACAACTCATGTTCGAACCTGTATATATGGTTGGAGTTCTGTCGGGAGCTGTGCCAGCCAGCCATTGGCTAAGTATTCCCGCAAGGTTGTGAAGATGGGGTCGTTGGCTGAATCGTGGGTCAGCTCCTTGAGCGACCCTGTGCCTTGGAGATGTGAGTGTAGGAGCTGGATGAGGTCCTCATCAGAGTAAACCTGGGCACAGGTGGAGTCTGGGGGAACTGAGTGCGAAAGGAGGTCTGCCACCACGTTGTGCCTACCCAGCGTAAACTGCAGCTTAAAGTTATACTGCTGGTCTGATCAGCAACACATGCAGAGGGGCTTTCTCCAACGTACCCCTGTTCTCCAACGTACCCCTGTTCGGTGGGGCTCAATGCACAAGACGTGAAAGCCACCGGCTTCTCAACACCGTCCTGAAGCTGAGAGAGTACCGCTCCCACTGCTGTAGGTGACGCATCACAGGTGACCAGAGTTGGGTTGGTGAGATTAAAGTGGGAAACGTGAAGTGGTCTGCAGTTTGAGAGAGCGGACAGCCTGTGGACAGTCGGGTGTCCAGGCCACTCCAGAAACCCCGGCAAGGATGGTAGACATTATCTTCTGGAAACAGCTCTGGGATGAACTGAGACCAATAGGCATCCTTGTGTAGTGAAACACCCCGATATGACAGACGAAGGCTGTCGGGTTCCTACTCTCTGGGTGTATGGGAACTTGGAGGTAGCCCTTGCGAATGTCCAGCTTTGTGAAGACCGTCGACCCGTAGATTGTGAGTGGTCAATTCCTCCATGGTCGACAGTGGGTACCGATCAGGTATGACGGCCTTGTTGGCCACTCTCAGGTCCAAGCAGACCCGCAGCTCTCCAGATTTATTTTTAGTGATGACCAAGTTGGACACCCATGGGGAGGTGTCCACCGGCTTGATGAATCCATCCTCCAGCTGCTTCTGTATATCCTTAGTGACCATTTCACGTTGAGTGACTGGAGTCACCGTAGAGTCGAGGAGGGGCTTATGTGTCACGCCCTGACCATAGAGAGCCCTTGGTTCTAACACCTATGGTGTTGTAGGTCAGGGCATGACTAGGGGGTGTTCTAGTCGCTTTATTTCTATGTTTGCGTTTGAGTATGGTTCCCAATTAGAGGTAGCTGATTATCGTTGTCTCTAATTGGGGATCATACTTAAGGTGTCCCTGTTTCCACCTGTATTTGTGGGATATTGTTTTGTTGAGTGCTGCTGTACGCTCTGTTACTTCACGGTCGTTGTTTGTTTATTGTTTTGTTTAAGTTTCACTAATATAAGATGTGGAACTCGAATCATGCTGCACCTTGGTCCGTCTATCATAACAACCGTGACAGAATATCCCACCAAGCAAGGACCAAACAGCGTGTTCATGAAGTAAAGGAGTTTTGGACATGGGAGGAGCTCATGAGTGGATGCGAGACCCTTCCTTGGCGGGAGTCGCAGAGGACTCAGGAAGGACAGCAAAGACGCTGGGGACCGTGGCCACAGAAACCCCAAGATTGTTTTGGGGGAGGCACATGGAACTCTCGGCTGAGCAGCGGAGAGTGCAAGAGCCCAAATGGCAGACGGTGGAGGAATTCAATGAGGGATACCGGAGAGAGGTGGAGGCGAGGAGTAGGTTGCAGCGCAGGCGTGCTGAAGAGCGTGTCATCAGTCCGGTGCCATCTGTGCCGGCTCCACGCACCAGGCCACCAGTGCACCTCCCCAGCCCGCTATGTCCTGTGCCGGTTCCTCACACTCGCCATGAAGAGCGTGTCTTCAGTCCGCTGCCACAGAAACCCCAAGATTATTTTTTGGGAGGAGGCACATGGAGCTGGCGGCTGAGCAGAGGGAAGAGCCAGAGACCGTCAGGGAGGCGATGGAGAAGTTGGGAGAGAGAGAGAGGAGAGAGATGTTGGTTAAGTGTGTTCTGCTCAACATTCGACCTGAAGAGCCTGTTAGCAGTCTGAAGTCTGTGCCGGCTCCACACACCAGGCCTCCTGTGCGCCTCCCCAGTCCGGTACGTCCTGTAATCTAAGATGGCGTAGAGTGTTTGTCTTCGTCTTGTCGTGTCCCGTGTATATATCTTTTTATATATTTTTTATTTTTTATTTTTTTCTTAACCTCAACTTCAACGTACTCTCCTGCAATCCGCCTCACCCAATGTGGTATGGATCTGCTATTTTCTTTACTTCAGAACCGGAGCCTCCAACAGAAGCTAGCCAGCTAACTAGCTACTAGCTAGTAGTCATCTAACCACTGCTAGCGGCCATCAGCTAAACTTTAGCCCGGACAACTCTTGCCAGTCTGCACAGCGCGATTCACACCAGAGCATATCGGACTTGTTTTTCTCCATAGCTCCGGATTCCTACCGCAAGCTCTGAACCTTTTCACCTGGATTATCGCAGCTAGCTAGCTGAGTGGCCACGTTTCTGTCCCGAAGCAAGCACCAATTAGCCTGGAGCTAGCCTATGCTAGGCCCAACACCCGGCTAGCTGAAGAGGTCCATCAGCAACTCTTTGGGCTACAATACCTATTTTGCCAATTGGCCTGGACCCCTTTTTCTACCAGTACGGAGCCCCGCCGATCCATCACGACTGGACGACTGACGTAATCTGCCCGAGGTGCAATCTGGTTTCCGAGCTGGTCATGGGTGCACCTCAGCCACGCTCAAGGTTCTAAACAATATCATAACCGCCACCGATAAGAGACAATACTGTGCAGCTGTATTCATCAACCTGGCCAAGGCTTTCGACTCTGTGAATCACCACATTCTTATTGGCAGACTCAACAGCCTTGGTTTCTCAAATGACTGCCTCGCCTGGTTCACCAACTACTTCTCAGACAGAGTTCAGTGTGTCAAATCGGAGGGCCTGTTGTCCGGACCTCTGGCAGTCTCTATGGGGGTACCACAGGGTTCAATTCCCAGGCCGAAATTCTTCTCTGCATACATCAATGATGTCGCTCTTGCTGCTGGTTATTCTCTGATCCACCTCTACGCAGAGGACACCATTCTGTATACTTCTGGCCCTTCTTTGGACACTGTGTTAACTAACCTCCAGATGAGCTTCAAATCCATACAACTCTCCTTCCGTGGCCTCCAACTGCTCTTAAATGCAAGTAAAACTAAATGCATGCTCTTCAACTGATCACTGCCCGCACCTGCCCGCCCGTCCAGCATCACTCCTCTGGACGGATCTGACTTAGAATATGTGGACAACTACAAATACCTGGGTGTCTGGTTGGACTGTAAACTCTCCTTCCAGACTCACATTAAACATCTCCAATCCAGAATTAAATCTAGAATTGGCTTCCATTTTGCAACAAAGCATCCGCCACTCATGCTGCCAAACTTACCCTCGTAAAACTGACTATCCTACCAATCCTTGACTTCGGCGATGTCATTTTCAAAATAGCCTCCAACACTCTACTCAGCAAATTGGACTCAGTCTATCACAGTGCCAGCCCCATATACTACCCACCACTGGGACCTGTATGTTCTCATTGGCTGGCCTTCGCTTCATATTCGTCGCCAAACCCACTGGCTCCAGGTCATCTATAAGTCTTTGCTAGGTAAAGCCCCGCCTTATCTTATCTCACTGGTCACCATAGCAGCACCCACCCATAGCATGTGCTCCAGCAGGTATATTTCACTGGTCACCCCCTGTTACGAATCCCTTTGGCCTGGCAGTCTAGGGGGGATGGTAACGAGACCCGTAACATAACTCGTGCAAAATATAATAGTGAAAAAGTAACAGTGGGAATGAAAAACCACAGACAACTAAATTACCGTCAAACACTCATGGTTTATTTTTAAACACACGGTAAAGGGGGAAGGGAAAAGGGGCTGAGCTGGACCCAAGGAAAGAAATAATAAGCATTCAAAAACACCCCTAAGTCTACCTGCTTCAACAACAGCTAGCTAACTAACCAAAAATACAGCGGGTGGTCAGCCCAGTTCTAACTAGTGTATTTAGACAAAGTTTACCTAAGGGTAGTGTATGCCCATGGGCAACTTGTCTTGGTGCCCCCTTTTCCCACCATCAAACAAACAGTCTTGAAGCACAACAGTACATACTCACATAATTCCGGATGTGAACAAAAAACAAAAGAGAGCTCAACCCAAAGAGAGAGTGAGAGAGTGCGACAGAGATTGAAACAGAGAGATCGAGCTCCAGAGAAAACAACTGAATGGGGTTTTTAAACCAAGGGAAAGGGGATGTGATTGGGTAATGGAAACAGGAGGAGGTGTGTCTTCAGATTGATGACTGATTGGGGAATGAGGATTGCCACCTGTGAGGAGGGGAGCATGAGAGAAAATAAATACACACACAGGATACACACTCAGGAGACCTGTGTCCGTAACACCCCCAAAGCCATTTCCTACTTTGGCCGTCTTTCCTTCCAGTTCTCTGCTGCCAATGACTGGAACGAACTGCAAAAATCACTGAAGCTGGAGACTCATATCTCCCTCACTAACTTTAAGCACCAGTTGTCAGAGCAGCTCACAGAACACTGCACCTGTACATAGCCCATCTGTAATTTGCCCTTCCAACTACCTCATCCCCATGCTGTTATTTATTTATTTTGCTCCTTTGCACCCCAGTATCTCTACTTGCACATTCATCTTCTGCACATCTATCAATACAGTGTTAAATGGCTACATTGTAATTATTTCACCACTACGGGCTATTTATTGCCTTTACCTCCCTTATCCTTCTTCCTTTGCACACACTGTATATAAACTTTTTTTCTATTGTATTATTGACTGTGTGTTTGTTTTGTCCATGTGTAACTCTGTGTTGTTGTCTGTGTCGCAGTTGTAAATGAGAACTTGTTCTCAACTAGCCTACCTGGTTAAATAAAGGTGAAATAAAAATAAATAATACAATTAAGATCACAGTTATGAAAACTTAGGACACTAAAGAGGCCTTTCTACTGACTCTGAAAAACACCAGAAGAAAGATACCCAGGGTCCCTGGTCATCTGCGTGAACGTGCCTTAGGCATGCTGCAAGGAGGCATGAGGACTGAAGATGTGGCCAGGGAAATAAATTGCAATGTCTGTCATCTGAGACGCCCAAGACAGCGCTACAGGGAGACAGGACGGACAGCTGATCGTCCTCGCAGTGGCAGACTACCTGTAAAACAACCTGCACAGGATCGGTACATCTGAACATCACACCTGCAGGACAGGTACAGGATGACAACAACAACTGCCCGAGTTACTCCAGGAACGCACAATCCCTCCATCAGTGCTCAGACTGTCCACAATAGGCTGAGAGAGGCTGGACTGAGGGCTTGTATGCCTGTTGTAAGGTAGGTCCTCACTAGACATCACCGGCAACAACGTTGCCTATGGGCACAAACCCACCGTCGCTAGACCAGACAGGACTGGCAAAAAGTGCTCTTTGTCTCACCAGGGGTGATGGTCAGATTCGCGTTTATCGTCGAAGGAATGAACGTTGCGCCGAGGCCTGTACTCTGGAGCGGGTTCGATTTGGAGGTGGAAGGTCCGTCATGGTCTGGGGCAGCATCATCGGGCTGAGCTTGTTGTCATTGCAGGCAATCTCAACGCTGTGTGTTACAGGGAAGACATCCTCCTCCCTCACGTGGTACCCTTCCCGCAGGCTCATCCTGACATGACCCTCCAGCATGACAATGCCACCAGCCATAGTGCTCGTCTGTGCGTGATTTCCTGCAAGACAGGAATGTCAGTGTTCTGCCATGGCCAGTGAAGAGCCGGGATCTCAATCCCATTGAGCACGTCTGGGACCTGTTGGATCAGAGGGTGAGGGTTAGGGCCATTCCCCCCAGAAATGTCCGGGAACTTGCAGGTGCCTTGGTGGAAGAGTGGGGTAATATCTCACAGGATGAACTGGCAAATCTGGTGCAATCCATGAAGAGGAGATGCACTGCAGTACTTAATGCAGCTGGTGGCCACACCAGATACTGACTGTTACTTTTGATTTTGACCCCCCCCCCCTTTGTTCAGGGACACATTATTCTATTTCTGTTAGTCAAGTCTGTGGAACTTGTTCAGTTTATGTCTCAGTTGTTGAAACTTGTTATGTTCATACAAATATTGACACGATAAGTTTGCTGAAAATAAACGCAGTTGACAGTGAAAGGATGTTTCTATTTTTGCTGAGTTTATATAGGGAAGGTAATCAGGGAGGTGATGGAGTCCAGGTGAGTATGATGACACACAGGTGCGTGTAACGATGGTGACAGGTGTGTGACCTAACAAGCATTCTGGTGACCTAGAGGCCAGAGAGGGAGCACACGTGACAGTAGAAATACTTTCATCCATCCTCGTTCGCCAAATTTTATGTTTAAAAAATATATATACATTGTTGTCAGTTGAGGCTGACATTTATCTCAACGAGTAGCATCTGAAAATACAACTAAAATAGAACTACCATAACTACCATTTGATAATTTCTGATAAAAACATCGGGGGCTGCTCTTATTGCAATTATAAAATGGTTTGCCAATGTAATTACAACAGTAAAAATAAATGTTTTGTCAGCCAATCAGCATTCAGGGCTCAAACCACCCAGTATATAATAGACAATCAGTGCTGAACACAAGACAACAAACGTCAAGGAAAGGGGGGTTATGAAGTGTCAACTCCCTCCACCTGATGACTCACTTCGGTTCAAATCAAACGTAGTTTTTTGAAAGTGCTATCAGGAAAATCACTAGCAACTGATTGAGTCCGCTGTCCGTTTTTTTTGCTATGATCATGGAGAGAAATCGGTTTCCAAGTATCTGAAAGTCACAAATGAAGTGCTTTTCATCCAACACCAAGCCCTGAACGGCATGTGTCGAAATACCCGGCTATATAAACACAACACTGTTGACCGTTTTTTTTTTTTTTTTAAATATCACTTAACACGCCGCTGCTAAGCGATAGAAATGTATATATCACAGACCAGCATTGACTGACCACATGTTTAATACGCCTGGATGACACATCTTTGAACAAATAAGAGACGTCCCTGAGTACACTACGCCTGTGTGTACCATAGACCTATAGGCATGCACACGGGAACAGATTCATATAATTTGCTTGAGGGCAGCTCATTAACCTCCAGGAACACATTGATGACGTCAGATACCCTTTTCTCCAGCCAGGTTGGTATCCTGTTAGAGCAGGGACTTTCACGCTATTGCTATTGACCAGATTAAGTGTGGTATTATCCAAAGGTCGACGTGACGCCCTCGACTCACAATTCAAATGAAGCACAGACACACCTGTCTACAAAGAAAACTTCCACCTACCACCATTGTTCCACGGGGGCAAAGTAACTACCAATGTTTTACAATAGAAAACAATGGATAATAGTAATATTAATATAATAATATATATATAATAATAAAATATATAATAATAATAATAATAATATACATACTAATTCAAATATAATAAATAACAAAAGTAATATTAATCATTTCAAGATTATTAATATCATTATGAACATCATAAAACATTATAATAAATAATCATTCAAAACCAGCACAAGAATATTAGTATTATACTACATGGATATAATACTATACAATAACATAATTACTGTTATCATGTAGCAACAATCGTAACAATATTCATTATTATAATTATACAGCTATGCTTATATTATTATTGATAATATTATTCTTATTATTCCATTGTTGTTAAATTGATTATTTAAATATATATATATATAATAAATGCAACATTGTAATAATATTTTTGCTGCAGCCTCAGATCACATCTGTGTCAATTAAGTTACATCTGGAGACAATTTTGCCAAATCTGTGAAGAAGAAAAAAAACAACACATTTGCCTTGTAGGTCTTATTTATTGATGGAGATGTGATGAAATAAAAACATGAAATCAAGACAACTCTTGTGAACACAACTGCTGAATCCATTGCTTAAAAATTTGAATTGAGAGATTTTTTTGGCCGATTTTAGGGATGGGCGGAAGGACTACTCTATCATGCATATTCACTATTTGCATACAGCCTCGGTCATGCTTTTAAAGATGCAGAGCTGTCGAGAGTAACCACTTGATGGCATTGATCCCAACGTACGCTTCAGAGAAATACGCCCGGAGGCAAAGTAACGTTCTCTGGTTTCTTTGTTCACTTCCAAAAAAAGAATGGACAATTTCTTGGCATCCATTTGAAAGGACCGTACGTAAAGCAAGCCATCCCTTTTAAGGCACAGTAAGGTGATATTCAGCGACTTTACTTGCACTTGGAATCAGCATTCGAAGAAAATGTAAGTATAATATTTTTTTTAAATGATAGCCTACCGACCGTGTAATGCTGTGCGTTGTCCTTGTGTAGAAGCAGACTATTTTATATGATTATTATTGTTCTTCTTGTTTATTATAAGGTTATAGAAATTCTTATGAAGAATATATTCGTGTGTTCTTCACCTTTGCAATTATGTAATAAGGACAACGGTAATGCCTTATTGAGACAAATAAATACGATACATTGCCGCCCTATAACTATAATTGCACGTGTCACCATTATTTTCTTCTATGGTTACGTTAATTTATTAATGCGTAAAAGGCATATTTTATATTGAAGTGTATTAGCCCTCATATAGGGAGAATCGACTCTCATGAGGTTTTTGATGACAGCCTTGTCAGTTGTCATCACACATCATAGTAGACCACTAAAGTGACTAAAAACGATCTAACAACTGAAATAAAACCGTTTTAGGCATTAGTCGACTTTCTAACTGTGTTTTGAAATGGTTTTCACAGGCTACTCCGTGCAAAGATTTCAGTGCGTCTGACTGGCACTGTCTCGAACTAGTTCCAACTGCAGGGTATAGTGACGTTACATTTTAGTCATTTAGTAGACGCTCTTAGCCAGAGCGAGTTACAATTAGGGTAAAGTGCCTTGCTCAGGGGCACATCGACAGATTTTTTTACCTAGTCGGCTCGGGGACTCGAACCATGCCGTTTTGGCCCAACGCTTTTAATCGCGAGGCTACCTGCTACCCTAGAGAGGAAAGACCTTGACTTTATCACCGTGTAGAATTGGCATAGTTTGTTCTTACTCAATCTTTCAACCTAAGGACTAGGCATTCACAAATGACAATTGGTTACCAGAAGTTACAGATATCAAATGATAATGGGTTAGCGGAAGTTACAGAGATCAAATGATAATGGGTTAGCGGAAGTTACAGAGATCAAATGATAATGGGTTAGCGGAAGTTACAGAGATCAAATGATAATGGGTTAGCGGAAGTTACAGAGATCAAATGATAATGGGTTAGCGGAAGTTACAGAGATCAAATGATAATGGGTTAGCTGAAGTTACAGAGATCAAATGATAATGGGTTAGCGGAAGTTACAGAGATCAAATGATAATGGGTTAGCGGAAGTTACAGAGATCAAATGATAATGGGTTAGCGGAAGTTACAGAGATCAAATGATAATGGGTTAGCGGAAGTTACAGAGATCAAATGATAATGGGTTAGCGGAAGTTACAGAGATCAAATGATAATGGGTTAGTGGAAGTTGCAGAGATCAAATGGGTTAGCGGAAGTTACAGAGATCAAATGGGTTAGCGGAAGTTACAGAGATCAAATGATAATGGGTTAGCGGAAGTTACAGAGATCAAATGATAATGGGTTAGCGGAAGTTACAGAGATCAAATGATAATGGGTTAGCGGAAGTTACAGAGATCAAATGGGTTAGCGGAAGTTACAGAGATCAAATGATAATGGGTTAGCGGAAGTTACAGAGATCAAATGATAATGGGTTAGCTGAAGTTACAGAGATCAAATGATAATGGGTTAGCTGAAGTTACAGAGATCAAATGATAATGGGTTAGCTGAAGTTACAGAGATCAAATGATAATGGGTTAGCTGAAGTTACAGAGATCAAATGATAATGGGTTAGCTGAAGTTACAGAGATCAAATGATAATGGGTTAGCGGAAGTTACAGAGATCAAATGATAATGGGTTAGCGGAAGTTACAGAGATCAAATGATAATGGGTTAGCGGAAGTTACAGAGATACAATTAAATGATAGCCTATTTACAAACACAATGACACACAGAGTAGACCTATCAGAGTATGACAAAAAAACTATCCAACAAACACAATTGTATACTTTTTATCCATCATATAATTATTTAAACAAAGCATCATAAGAAGTCAAACATCTTGGCTCAGAACAGAAAGAGACAACATTAGTGTAACTGTATCCGTGACAACAGTAACAATCCCAGGCAAAACATTAAAGCCCCCCCCCCCCCCCTTGATGGCGGAGATACAAATTTAAACTTTAAAGTTAAAGGGACAGGTCACCCAAATGACAAAATTACATGTTGGAAACTACGGGGGGGAGGGGGTTAAAATAAATTGAACACCCTTTCCCTCATAGAAGTAACTCAAGATAATGTTTACGACCATAAATAACACCACCCTATGTTTATAACTGTGGATATCGACTTTGCCACTTCAGCACACTTTTGTGGCACAGTCGATTCCACGCATGGCTACAGGCCAGTAGGTTGAGGGTTCGCCAACCACCACGGAAGAGCTCACTCTCCCTGCCTGTCTTATTACACTACGAACAGAGTCAGCTGCAGACAGTGATCAGCTTGGGAAAAATCAGATTTTCAACATTTGGATGTCATATTTATAATTACGGTGCATTCGGAAAGTATACAGACCCCTTTTTCCACTTTTTGTTACATTACAGCCATATTCTAAAATGGATTAAATAAAAACATTTCCTCATCAATCTACACACAATACCCCATTATGACAAAGCAAAAACAGTTGTTTCTGTAGGGATGTTTTTCAGCGGCAGGGACTGGGAGACTAGTCAGGTTCGAGTGAAAGAATAATGGAGCAAAGTACAGTGAGATCCTTGATGAAAAACAGCTCCACAGCGCTCAGGACCTCAGACTGTGGTGAAGGTTCACCTTCCAACAGGACAACAACCCTAAGCACATAGCCAAGGCAGAGCAGGAGTGGCTTTGGGACAAGTCTCTGAATGTCCTTGAGTGGCCCAGCCAGAACCTGGACTTGAACCCGATCGAACATCTCTGGAGACACCTGAAAATAGCTGTGCAGCGACTCTCCCCATCCAAGCGTCGCTTGGGAGGATCTGCAGAGAAGAATGGGAGGAACTCCCCAAATACAGGTGTGCCAAGCTTGTAGCGTCATACCCAAGAAGACTCGCGGCTGTAATCGCTGCCAAAGGTGCTTCAACAAAGTACTGAGTAAAGGGTCTGAATTAGGGATGCACAATATATCAGTGAGCATATTGAAATCGACCGATGTCTAGTTTAACGCCAATGTGCAAAACCGGTGTCAAAGCTGACATGCATACCCATATTACATAGGTACATGACGTAATGATGCCACATAAAATGTTGCGCTATACGTGCAACACAGCATTCCTAAACTAGCCGACAACGTCCGCTGTGTGGATCGAGCAGTCAACAAGTCGAGCAGTCATTTGAAAGAGTGTGGATCGAGCAGTCAACAAGTCGAGCAGTCATTTGAAAGAGTAACAAAATTTCAGCGAGACAACTCAAAGGCGAAATCCATTAAAACCTCTTGGCGCACCGATCCCTGAATTGCAGAAATGCCAAATTCAAATGAAATGACTAAAAATATTACATTTTTATGAAATCACAAGTGCAATACACCAAAACACAGCTTAGCTTGTTGTTAATCTACCTGTCGTGTCAGATTTAAAAAAAGCTTTACAGTGAAAGCAAACCAAGCGTTTATGTTAGGACAGCTCTCTCAGCAGACAAAACATTACAAACAGCTAGCAGCAAAATAGATTGGTCACGAAAGTCAGAAAAGCAATCAAATGAATCGCTTACCTTTGATGATCTTCAGATGTTTGCACTCACGAGACTCCCAGTTACACAATAAATGTTTGTTTTGTTCGATAAAGATTATTTTTATATCCCAAAACCTCCATTTGGTTGGCACGTTTTGTTGAGTAATCCACAGGCTCGTACAGGTCACGACGGGCAGACTAAAATTCCAAATAGTATCCGTAAAGTTCGTAGAAACATGTCAAACGTTTTTTTATAATCAATCCTCAGGTTGTTTTTACAATAAATAATCGATAATATTTCAACCAGGTGGTAGCCTTTTCAATAGGAGAGAGAGAGAAAAGGTCTGCTCCAAGCTGCTCGCACATGCAAAACTCTGGGGGGGACACAGCTATCCACTGACGCGATGTGATCATTCTCGCTCATTTTTCGGAATAAAAGCCTGAATCTATGTCTAAAGACTGTTCACACCTTGTGGAAGTTATAGGGAAAGGAATCTGCTTGATATCCATTTAAATGGAGGAAAGGCTTGCAATTGAACAGAGAGGTTTCAAAATATCAGTATTTCCTAGTTAGGTTTTCCTCAGGTTTTCGCCTGCAATATCAGTTCTGTTATACTCACAGACAATATTTTGACAGTTTTGGAAACTTTTGAATTTTTTCTATCCTAATCTGCCAATTATATGCATATTCTAGCTTCTTTGGCCTGAGAAATAGGCAGTTTCATTTGGGTACGTTTTTCATCCAAACATCAAAATACTGCCCCCTAGTCTCAAGTTATTAAAGCCAAGATAATGTAATTCATTGCCCTTGACAATCAACCATTTTCTGTCGTGGGTGATGTGGGCTTTTGCCGACTGGTCGAGCACTGTAAGGGAAATCTGCCCTATGTTTATACAAGAGACCACAGGAAACTTATTTGATCAGAGGTGTTAGGAAATTCTGATTAATATGACTGAACAAATCATTTTAAATGGAACTGTAAGTAAACTTATACTCTGTTATATTATATCTGATTAACAATATGAGTTCATAAGAAGGAATTGTGGGACAGGAGAAAGGAGTAATAAAACCATTCCAACTGGGCAGGAACAAATGGGTTGTGGACTGTGTAAACACATAAGGTCGTTAGCCTATGGTTGACCCAACCTGAAACTTAGCTCTGGGGTTTTTAGATTAGGCAGTGAGTGCATTCCTAGGGTTTCTGTTAATTAAACCTGTCAGTTCAGTGGTGATCGATAATGTTGAGGGGTCAAAAGTTATCTGGGAGTGTGTTAGTAAGTTAGAATGAACTCTTCACCTTACTTTGTCCTGTCGAGAGGGAGGGGGTTCGTTTAAGACAGTGAAATGACGTCATGATCTGTATTTAAACTGAGGCATGTGTTTTGAGTGGTAGCGCGCTCCGAGAATAAATTCTATTACCTATTATTTAAAGACTGGTCTGCGTCTATTTTATGCAAACAAGGAATCAATATAAATTCTCATAAAATAGATGAAGGGCTTTCAATTGATGAAAGCACATTGGCATAATTAAATTATACTAACAAGAGGTTAGTTTGTTTATTAAGTATTGCAAGCCAGATTGCAACCCGGACACTTTATCACACAACTACACAGTCATTTGCAAGTAACACACCCTGTACAAAAGATGGTGTTTTCCCTTTTTATCCCCTACTGGGGATCATCCCGCCCAGGGTGATGTCCCTTAACTTTAATACCATATAAGCTCATAATTAATAGTTGCTAATACAAAGTTGTCTCTGCTAGGCGGAGTTCAGCGTATTGTTATTTGCAGTTAGTTTCCCAATCCTTCTTCCTCCTATTGCTACAGTGGTACCTCCTTTTAAAAGTTGCGAGCTTGCACAGCGGGACTTAGAGGTACCCAGTGACACGACTTCATTGCTCCAGACCACTACAAGGGGGAGTTAGAGGTACCCAGCATCACTGCTTCATTACTCCAGACCACCACAAGAGGGAGTTAGAGGTACCCAGCATCACTGCTTCATTACTCCAGACCACCACAATGGGGGAGTTAGAGGTACCCAGGGTCACGGCTTCATTACTCCAGACCACCACAAGGGGGAGTTAGAGGTACCCAGCATCACTGCTTCATTGCTCCTGACCACCACAAGGGGGAGTTAGAGCACTCATTATACATTTGGGTCCCAAGGTTTTTATATGACCAATCATATCGAGTGGTTCCAATGACGAATTTTGACGCGGGGCCACCGTTGCCTGGTGACTTTCTTCAGCAAAGATGGCTGACAAAACATTATGGAGGATGCAGATGTAAATTCTTATAAAGTCATAACGAGTCAAGCAAAAATAAATTACACTTGAGAGGAATATGTTAGTTAATGTAGAGACAAACGTTTGTGCATATTTTTTTGTTGTCATAAAGTTAATTTACGAAAATCGCTATTTAGCAAGTTTATCTGACTAGCTAACATTAGCCAGCTAGCTAGTGTTAGGAGAATGAATTTGTAATTCGTGTTGTTTAATGTTTTAGCGACTCCTGAGAAAACCAGGAAACCAGGCTGTCATCTTGTGAAACAGTGGATGTAACGAATTTAGCTAGCTAAATCATTTACTGCAAATTTAATGTACAATTGTGTATGCTTGCTTTGCAAAGCAGCTGAAGTAACATAGCTAGCTTACTATTTACTTGCTTATTGTCTAGTGGAGGATAAAAATAACTGTGTGCCTATGGATGTGTAACTAGCTATACAGTATGTAGCCGATCTGTGTATAGACGCTAACACGTTAGGTTCTGAACTAATATTCATACCAATCCATGAACCTCAGCTATCATAGTTGTTGTATCAATTTCAAGTCTGAAAGGCATTAATGATGCTTATGGACAGAGTAGAATATAATAACTTTATTGTGCCAAGGATGCAAGTCCTATATACACATGTACTGTAGTTATTACCACGCGTGAGATCCCCCACATTGTAGCCTGTACATTGAATATATTCACTGATCGTGTAACTCTTCCTTGGCAAATAAAGGTGCGGTTCAGGTATGAATCTCTGAGACATTATTTTTTCAGTCATATCAAACTCCATGATTTGAATGATGCTGTGTCTCCATGTATGTACTACAATTATACACTTCAACAGTGTTTACCACTCCTGCTCCTGGGACATCAATGATTACACACTGTAACTATGCAATAGACTAGAAACATGATTGATTTGTAATTCATATATACAGAGAAAAAAAACAATGCATATCTATCTCCCATCATCCGCATTAATCTGAGGATAGTATTTCAATGAGATACTTAATTTCAACCAGTGGAGAATGTGAAACGTTTTATTGAAAGAAGTTCATTATCCAGGTGTTATAACTACATAAATGCATTATAATTATGATAATTATAATATTATAAATACAAATTCAATCTGTACTTCAATGCACATATGGTGTGCGTTATAAAACGAGGAAGAAAGATGAGGTGGGGAGAGAGGTGTAGAAGACAGAAAGGGAAAGAGGTAAGAACAGTGGCAGACAGCATGTGATTCATGAATTACAGTGCTTCCCTAATATTCTCTCAGTTCATCACATTTGTGGTGTCTCCTAACCAGCCTTGGGCACCCAGTTGGCCCGAATGTTACCTTAAGAGCGGGTGAGGTGGCGATGACGGGACTGGCTTCCTCTTTCACATCAAAACATCTCTGCAGACGAGAGACAGATGGATAGAGAGAGAGCATGATTAAGCCTTGTGTTTATTCTAACACGGTCAGTCATCTTAAATCAGGAGGTGAAATGCAAAACTGACCTCGGATCATTAACTCTGGGACAACTACATCTCTGTCTGTATTTCAATGTAAAGCATCTCTTTAATAATACTTCCTGTTGACCCGACCAAGTGACCTCTCACCTATGATCATGCTGTGCCCTCTGTGTCAGCCAGTTCAGATGTGGGAGGGGTTCACCAAAACAGCTGATATAACCTAGAGGAATTAGGGAGAAGGGAGAAGGGGGATGAAGTGAAGAAGAGAGACTGTTATTGTGTGTGTTTGGTCTCACCTGGTGTCCCACACTAAGTGGCTACAGAGTACTTTATGCTGAAAAACAGACACATGAGGACAAACAATAGAAGATAATGTCAATAGAAGATAGTGTGACGCAGACACCTATCGGAGTGTACCTGAAACATTTAAATATAGAGGGCTATGTGTCTCACCACTTGGTTATTGCAAGGCTAACCCCCAGGGAAATCATGACTTGGCAGCAACAGATAGTCCAGTGAAAATGGCTGTGTTTATGTGGTGTAAATATGAAAATTAGAAGTTGACATCTTAAGGGTTTTTTAATGAATGCATGTGAGACAGGTTCCATGTACAACAAGACAGGCAGAGAGGAAGAGAGAAAAAGAACACAGAACAGTTTAATTACATCTGGTTATGGACTCTTTAAGCAGCAATAAAGATTCCACGGCCTGTTCCTCGGACAGTGAACATCTAGCAGCAATATCTACATTTTCGACCCCTTGGTCAGCTCGCTTTCTGAAAGTAAAGGAAGCGAGCTTATTTTTTATAGATATGAAAACAATAACTGAGATATGGTCGTTCCATCTAAAGCAGCAGATGTTATTTTTAGGATACGTCAATACAGCCCAGTGCTGCTTACCTGAGATGCCATCTTCGTAGGTGTCCACTTTGACTTCCTTTGTGTCAAAGAGTAAGGGGAACAACTACTTCAAGGTCTCAGAGCGAGTGATGTCACCGATTAAAGGGCTATTAGCTCGCACCCCGCTAACTAGCAAGCCATTTCACACCGGTTACACACAACTTAAAAAATATATATATATACACATTGCAAGATTTTTGGCGAAATAGACAGACATGCCTATATTTCCCCCATAGGAAACAATGGGAAGACCGCAGTGTTCCAATATTATTTTTGTTGTTTACATTTGAACTATAAATCAACGTGAGCAGGTCTCACTACCAATAATAGCGAAGCAGGCATTGTGACGTTGAACAATAAGCTGGGAATAGAACATTCGGAAGGCGAGTTGGTGCCACTGTGCTCAATAGAACTAATAGGAGCTGGCAGGGTGAAAAATGCCCTAAAATAAGGCCTGTTTTTTTGCGATTACTTCAAAACGACGGCAAGCAACTGGGAAATATGGTCATATTATGAAACTGGGCTCCACGGTGGATGCAATGAACTAGTTTTTTTTATCAGAAAAGAAAGTTGTTAAAAATGTAATGTTTCCAGCCTACTATCTACACGGATTTCAGAGAGCAGAATCATTACTTTACGACACCCATTGAATATGGCCGGTGTCAGTAAACTTCGGGAAAAAACGTAATTAAATTGTTTCCAGCAGCACATTTACAATCACCAACGCTCTGGTTAACACGAAAACTGCCTTTCCAGCTCTGCTAGGGCGAGTAAAATGGTCAGAGTGGTCTCATTTGTGTCTGGAGGTAGCTAGCCAACGTTAGCTTGGGTGCTTGACTGCCATTGTAATGCCAGAACGCTCAAATCAACCCTACTCTTCGGACCGAACGCCCAGTGTGCGCTCCAAGAGCGAAACGGTCTGAATTTACAAAACGGACAGTTTCTCTGAATGGAAACATCATAATATTAATCAAATTAATTGAGACAAATTCCTTCAAATCAATCCCATATACTATGTTATTACAAAACATTTTTTTTTTTAATTCTCTGGTAATGCCAATACGGAATACTATAAAATGCTTCTCAAAGATCCCCTCTGGTGGTCAAACTAGCAATAACTTGTAGTAACAGAAGAAATGGCTGAGAATTAAATGACGTGCCACAGAAGGCTGCAGCAGCACAGTGTGCCGTAGTATGACGCAACTTTTAAAGGAGGAACCACTGTATCATGTGCTAGTAGAAGTAAGTCTGGAACATAGTATCAACAGGAATTGAAAGTATAGTTCCAACACACAGACATCAGATTTTTGTAGAGAATGCAGAATGACAGGCTTTCGCTTTCATAATTTGAAATGGTAGATGACTTTCATGCCCTCTTCATCTGACTAACAGTCTCTTTCCCTCTGTCTCTCTTCAGGATGACCAGTAGGGATAAATGGAGGGTTTACAAGCGGGTATGTGTCGTGTTCTTTCTGGCTGCGGTGACGTTGACGGTGGTCCAGAGAGGGGCTCCCTTCCAAATCGAGAGGCAGGGTCGCATGGAGGCCCCCTCCGAGGGAGGGGAGAACAGGGCCCAGCAGCAGAATACGGGCCTCTACCCAGGGACCAACACCTTCTGGAAGGCTAGCAAGGGCAAACAAGCCGAGTCTACAGCCACCGCCACTGGCACCACGGAGGAGTCCAGCATCACCCAGGAGCGAGCTGGCTCCCGGACCTGGGACGTGTCCAGTGCCAACTGCAGTGCCAACCTCAACTTCACCAACCAGGACTGGTTCAGGGGCTTGGAGGAGAACTTTAAGCAGTTCCTTCTGTACCGTCACTGCCGCTTCTTCCCCATGCTCATCAACCATCCGGAGAAGTGCTCCGGGGAGACCTACCTGCTCATGGTCATCAAGTCCATCGCTACGCAGCACGACCGCCGCGAGGTGATCCGCAAGACGTGGGGCAAGGAGCAGGTTGTTGACGGCAAGAAGGTGAAGACGGTGTTCTTGCTGGGGACGCCGTCCAACGAGGCTGAGAAGGCCAACCATCAGAAGCTCCTGGAGTACGAGGACTACATCTACAGAGATATACTCCAATGGGACTTCCAGGACAGCTTCTTCAACCTGACCCTCAAGGAGACCCACTTCCTTAAGTGGTTCTCCACCTACTGTGCCGACGTGCGCTACGTCTTCAAGGGCGACGACGACGTCTTCGTCAGTGTGGAGAACATCTTCGAGTACCTGGAGGCCAGCGCCCAGGTCAAGAACCTCTTCGTTGGTGACGTGCTCTTCAAGGCCAAGCCCATTCGCAGGAAGGAGAACAAGTACTACATCCCACAAGCACTTTACAACAAGACCCACTACCCTCCATACGCCGGAGGCGGTGGGTTCCTCATGGACGCACCCCTGGCCAGGAGGCTCTACTGGGCCTCAGACTCTCTGGAGCTGTACCCCATCGACGATGTGTTCCTGGGCATGTGTCTGGAGGTGCTGCAGGTCACACCCATCAAGCACAATGCTTTTAAGACATTTGGTCTGGTCAAGAACAAGGACAGCAAGCTCAACCAAGAACCTTGTTTCTTCAAGAGCATGATCGTGGTTCACAAGCTGCTACCATCAGAGCTCATACACATGTGGAACCTGGTGAACAGTAATCTCATCTGTTCGCAGAAAGTGGAGATCTTATAGCCTAGTGGGAACTCTTAACTAGGCAAGGGGAGAAGAGTTGGGATGTGTGAGCGGGCCGGGAGGCAGATGTTTTGACATCCAATTCAAGTTCTCCTTTGTTCATAGTAGGACCCAGACAATATTTGATTTATTACATTTCAGCAAACATTCTTATTCAGAGCAATTAGGGTTAAATGCCTTGCTCACGTCGGCAGATTTTTCACCTAGTCGGCTTGGGGAGTCAAACCAACAACATTTTGGTTACTGGCCCAATGCTCTTAACCGCTAGGCTACTTTGCCTCTACTGCATCACAGTGGAAGTAAATTATCTGGTGATGTTTTTTTATGTTCTGTTGGCGTTTTTAAATGACTCTCAAAGTCAGCAGGCACATTCAGAGATGCCAAACCAAAGGGGTTTGAGGTGCTGGCAGATAGTGTTGCAAAGAGGACAGCGAGCTGCCCCACGTTGTCATGCATCCCTTTGACTGTGTACTGAAAGTCAAACACCTTGTTCATTTGGACCAGGCTTCACCTACACTGTAGTAACATGGACCTTATATAATAGCAAGAAACAAAGTGTCTCTACCTCACTAATGTAGTTGAAATTTCTTTTCTCGTTTAGGTAGTCATTTGAATATAATTTTGGTCAAGACAAAATGTCTTGTAAGCATGTTTAACCACGTCAATAGTCAAATAAATAATAATGTCATTTGTTTTTCTTTACATCAAACCCTGCAGTCCAACGTAGAGAGAGAGAGACCCTTTGTTATGGGTCACTGCACTTCAATAAGATTGTTCAGTTTTCATAAAGAATTTGGACTGTATACTGTATGTGTCAATGGATTTGAATGTGCTGATATACTTGATATGAATTGAGTTGAGGGTTTATGAGAGGCTCCCGAGTGACGTAGCAGTCTAAGGCACTGTGTCTCAGTGCTAGAGTTGTCACTGCAGACCATGGTTCGATCACCGGCTGTGATCGGGAGTCCCATAGGATGGCGCGCAATTGGTCCAGTGTCATCCTGGTTAGGGGAGGTTTTGGGTAGGCTGTCATTTGTTTTTATCTGACTTTCCTAGTTAAATAAAAGGGCAAATTACATTGAAACTGTGAAACAAAATAAACTGCTGATAATATAATCAATATGTTAATTTAATAGCCCCACAGACAAAGGGGGCAAAAGAGGTTGTTTGATATGTAATTAATTGCAGGGAAGGTATTGGAATTAATGAAAATGTGCAAAGATTATAGTTCCTCATGTTTAGAGGGCAGTGAATATGTGTGGATGATGTATATAAATGTTTTTAAAAAAATCGCAATATATATATAGGTTTAAAAATCACATTTGTAAATAAATTTCAAAAAGAATCATATGTGGGTCTTATCATTTTATTTATTTATATTGTACCAGTTCGACTAATTGACAACAAACTGTGACCAACGATCCAAACAAGTTCAGATGACAAAGGCTCACATGGTATTTGATCTTAACGTTGATAGTATGACCAACATGTTCATTGTTCATTTTATTTCAATGTTCACTTGTTATAGGTCAACGGGATTCAATGTTCACTTGTTATAGGTCAACGGGATTCAATGTTCACTTGTTATAGGTCAACGGGATTCAATGTTCACTTGTTATAGGTCAACGGGATTCAATGTTCACTTGTTATAGGTCAACGGGATTCAATGTTCACTTGTTATAGGTCAACGGGATTCAATGTTCACTTGTTATAGGTCAACGGGATTCAATGTTCACTTGTTATAGGTCAACGGGATTCAATGTTCACTTGTTATAGGTCAACGGGATTCAATGTTCACTTGTTATAGGTCAACGGGATTCAATGTTCACTTGTTATAGGTCAACGGGATTCAATGTTCACTTGTTATAGGTCAACGGGATTCAATGTTCACTTGTTATAGGTCAACGGGATTCAATGTTCACTTGTTATAGGTCAACGGGATTCAATGTTCACTTGTTATAGGTCAA
This sequence comes from Oncorhynchus kisutch, assembly GCF_002021735.2. NCBI lineage: Eukaryota > Metazoa > Chordata > Actinopteri > Salmoniformes > Salmonidae > Oncorhynchus > Oncorhynchus kisutch. Next base: position 6,522,802 of record NC_034177.2, read on the forward strand.
CGGGATTCAATGTTCACTTGTTATAGGTCAACGGGATTCAATGTTCACTTGTTATAGGTCAACGGGATTCAATGTTCACTTGTTATAGGTCAACTGGATTCAATGTTCACTTGTTATAGGTCAACGGGATTCAATGTTCACTTGTTATAGGTCAACGGGATTCAATGTTCACTTGTTATAGGTCAACGGGATTCAATGTTCACTTGTTATAGGTCAACGGGATTCAATGTTCACTTGTTATAGGTCAACGGGATTCAATGTTCACTTGTTATAGGTCAACGGGATTCAATGTTCACTTGTTATAGGTCAACGGGATTCAATGTTCACTTGTTATAGGTCAACGGGATTCAATGTTCACTTGTTATAGGTCAACGGGATTCAATGTTCACTTGTTATAGGTCAACGGGATTCAATGTTCACTTGTTATAGGTCAACGGGATTCAATGTTCACTTGTTATAGGTCAACGGGATTCAATGTTCACTTGTTATAGGTCAACGGGATTCAATGTTCACTTGTTATAGGTCAACGGGATTCAATGTTCACTTGTTATAGGTCAACGGGATTCAATGTTCACTTGTTATAGGTCAACGGGATTCAATGTTCACTTGTTATAGGTCAACGGGATTCAATGTTCACTTGTTATAGGTCAACGGGATTCAATGTTCACTTGTTATAGGTCAACGGGATTCAATGTTCACTTGTTATAGGTCAACGGGATTCAATGTTCACTTGTTATAGGTCAACGGGATTCAATGTTCACTTGTTATAGGTCAACGGGATTCAATGTTCACTTGTTATAGGTCAACGGGATTCAATGTTCACTTGTTATAGGTCAACGGGATTCAATGTTCACTTGTTATAGGTCAACGGGATTCAATGTTCACTTGTTATAGGTCAAGGGGTTTATTTTAACCTCAAAATGTTATCCTTTTATCCTCACCATCGTTGATGTTTTAACATCAAAACATATCTTTATACATTCAAGGCTGATTTATCAATTAAACCAATGTAAATACATTACTTAATTTATGCCTTAAGGTAACATGTATTATCAGTGTTTCACTTCAAATGTTTAAATGTTTTTGTCACAAATGATATGCAAATGACAGAACCAGAAACACATTTAACAGAACATTAACAGAGTTTTTTTTAAATCAGTGTTTTTTACTGGTTTCAGAGGCAGTTTATAGAGTCCTGATTGGTCCTGATTGGTGAGTCCTGATTGGTGTTCCCATGGTTTTATGTTCTCCTGCTGAATATCATATAACAGCGATACTATCAACTATTATATTTATCATAGTGATGCAGGAGTAACATTAAAACAGAGTACGTGCAAATGGCACTAATTTACTAAGTGGGGAGGTGTGTCATAGGTGATGAATGTGTAGGGCACATCTGAATTTCTACAGATGTTGTGGCACAGCAAAAAGATCAGCATACCTCAAATCTAGAGGTTGAAAGTTCAAATCACCAGGTGGGGTCATATTGAAAAGTCAGTACTGAGTGATCAATTAATTAATTATTTGGGACACCTGGAACCATCACGTCCCAAGAACCTTCAGGGGACCATGACAACAACATCCCAAGAACGTCATAGAAACATCCCCGGGAAGTATAAGAAGGTCCCTCAGAGAAAGCTCCTTTGAGACGATCATGCGACACCCTAAGGACTAGTAAAATGAAGGTCCTGAGAACGTCCTAAAAAAGGGTCCTGACATGGTCCTCAGCAACGTCCTGGAAAATGACGGAACTAGACAAAGGGCCACCAGAGAACGTTCCCTTGGGACTTGTGCTGTCGAGCCAGCTGTTGGATTTTAACAGTGAAGAAGCTGACAACGAGGATTATTTTTCTTGCCCAAAGTGAGGCTTTTATTACCAATGTGAAGAATTAGTAGCAAATGTACAATATGTACAAACAAAAATAACAAACAGACAACCTGAATCTAAATAAGTAGAGCTGTCAAAGGCCACCTGGGGCGGCAGGTAGCCTAGTGGTTAGAGTGTAGAGGTGGCAGGGTAGCCTAGTGGTTAGAGTGTAGGGACGGCAGGTAGCCTAGTGGTTAGAGTGTAGGGACGGCAGGGTAGCCTAGTGGTTAGAGTGTAGGGACGGCAGGTAGCCTAGTGGTTAGAGTGTAGGGACGGCAGGTAGCCTAGTGGTTAGAGTGTAGAGGTGGCAGGGTAGCCTAGTGGTTAGAGTGTAGGGACGGCAGGTAGCCTAGTGGTTAGAGCGTTGGACTAGGAACCGAAAGGTTGCAAGATCAAATCCTCAAGCTGACAAGGTACATTCAGCCCCTGAACAAGGCAGTTAACCCACTGTTCCTAGACCAGTTAACCCACTGTTCCTAGACCAGTTAACCCACTGTTCCTAGACCAGTTAACCCACTGTTCCTAGACCAGTTAACCCACTGTTCCTAGACCAGTTAACCCACTGTTCCTAGACCAGTTAATCCACTGTTCCTAGACCAGTTAACCCACTGTTCCTAGACCAGTTAACCCACTGTTCCTAGGCCAGTTAACCCACTGTTCCTAGACCACTTAACCCCACTGTTCCTAGACCAGTTAACCCACTGTTCCTAGACCAGTTAACCCACTGTTCCTAGACCACTTAACCCCACTGTTCCTAGGCCAGTTAACCCACTGTTCCTAGGCCAGTTAACCCCACTGTTCCTAGACCAGTTAACCCACTGTTCCTAGACCACTTAACCCCACTGTTCCTAGGCCAGTTAACCCACTGTTCCTAGGCCAGTTAACCCCACTGTTCCTAGACCAGTTAACCCCACTGTTCCTAGGCTGTCATTGTAAATAAGAATTTGTTCTCTACTAGCTTGACAAGCTAAATAAAGGCTCAATAAAAAGGAGAAACCCTTCAAATATGCCTCAGATCAGTAAATACATGTTTATAAAGAGAAAAACGCTGCCTTCAGAAAGTATTCATACCCTTCGTCTTATTCCACGTCTGGTTGTGTTACCGCCTGATTTCCAAACTGATTACATTTCTCACCTATCTACACACAATAACCCCGTAATAGCAAAGTGAAAACATGTTTTTAGACATTTTTGTAAATGTATTATCAATGAAATGCAGAAATATATCATTTACAAAAGTAGTCACACCCCTGGATCAATACTTTGTAGAAAGCACCGGGGGGGGGGGGGGGATTACTGCTTTGAGACATCTTGGGTATGTTTGTATTATTTTATTTAACATTATTTGACATGTCAGTTTAGCACAAATTCTTATTTACAATGACGGCCTAGGAACTGCCTTGTTCAGGGGAAGAGCAACAGATTTGTTTTACCTTGTCAGCTCGGGGATACGATCTAGCAACCTCTTAATTACTGGCCCCACACTCGAACCACTTAGCTACCTGTACAAGCTTTGGCTATATGGATTTGGGGATTTTGTCCCATTCTTCTTTGCAGATTTTCACATAGTTAGATGGGGAGCGGAGGTGAACGGCAATCTTTTAGTCTTTCCACATGTTTTCAATGGGATTCAAGTATGGGCTTTGGCCACTCAATGACTTTCACATTCTTGTTCTGAAGCCATTCCAGTGTTGTTTTCGCTGTATGTTTGGGGTCATTGTTCAGACCACAGAATATTTTGCTCTCAGAGTTTCTCAGGTTCCTTTTTGCAAACTCCAAGCTGTCATGTGCCTTTTTCTCAGGTGTGGTTTCCGTCTGGCTACACTCCCATGAAGCCCAGATTGGTGAAGTTTTGATGAGACTGTTTCTTCTTCTGGCAGTTTCTCCCATCTCAGCGAAATAACTCTGTAGTTCTGTCAGAGTGGTTATTGGGTTCTTTGTCACTTCCCTGACCAAGGTCCTTCTTGCCCGGGTTGCTTAGTTTAGTCGGACGACCAGTTCCGTATTTTTTGGTTAGTTCCATATTTTTTCAACTTCCAAATGATGGAGACCACTGTGCTCTTGGAAACTTTCAATACTCTATCATTTATTTTATACCCTTCCCCAGATATACAGTTGAAGTCGGAAGTTTACATACACTTAGGTTGGAATCATTAAAACTTGTTTTTCAACCACTCCACAAATGTATTGTTAAACTATAGTTTTGGCAAATCGGTTAGGACATCTACTTTGTGCATGACACAAGTCATTTTTCCAACAATTGTTTACAGACAGATTATTTCACTAAAACTCAATGTATCACAATTCCAATGGGTCAGAAGTTTACATACACTGAGATGACTGTGCCATTAAACAGCTTGGAAAATTCCAGGAAATTATGTCATAGCTTTAGAAGCTTCTGATAGGCTAATTGACGTAATTTGAGTCAATTGGAGGTGTACCTGTGGATGTATTTCAAGGCCTACAGTCAAACTCAATGCTTCTTTGCTTGACATAATGGGAAAATCAAAAGAAAACAGCAAAGACCTCAGAAAAAAATTGTGGACCTCCACAAGTTTGGTTCATCCTTGGGAGCAATTTTCAAACACCTGAAAGTAGCACGTTCATCTGTACAAACAATAGTACGCAAGTATAAACACCATGGGACCACGCAGCCATCATACAGCTCAGGACGCGTTCTGTCTGCTAGAGATGAATGTACTTTCGTGCGAAAAGTGCAAATCAATCCCAGAACAACAGCAAAGGACCTTGTGAAGATGCTGGAGGAAACAGGTACAAAAGTATCTATATTCACAGTAAAACGAGTCCTATATCGACATAACCTGAAAGGCCACCCAGCAAGGAAGAAGCCACTGCTCCAAAACCACCATAAAAAAGCCAGACAACGGTTTGCAACGGCACATGGGGACAAAGATCGTACTTTTTGGAGAAATGTCCTCTGGTCTGATGAAACAGAACTGTTTGGCCATAACGACCATCGTTATGTTTGGAGGAAAAAGGGGGAGGCTTGCAAGCCAAAGAACACCATCCCAACCGTGAAGCACGGGGTGGCAGCATCATGTTGTGGGGGTGCTTTGCTGCAGGAGGGCCTGGTGCACTTCACAAATTAGATGGCATCATGAGGGAAGAAAATTATGTGGATATATTGAAGCAACATCTCAAGACATCAGTCAGGAAGTTAAAGCTTGGTTGCAAATGGGTCTTCCAAATGAACAATGACCCCAAGCATACTTCCAAAGTTGTGGCAAAATGGCATAAGGGAAACAAAGTCAAGGTATTGGAGTGGCCATCACAAAGCCCTGACCTCAATCCAATAGAAGATTTGTTGGCAGAACTGAAAAAGTGTGTGCGAGCAAGGAGGCCTACAAACCTGACTCAGTTAAACCAGCTCTGACAGGAGGAATGGGCCAAAATTCACCCAACTTTTTGTGGGAAGTTTGTGGAAGGCTACCCGAAATGTTTGACCCAAGTTAAACAATTTAAAGGCAATGCTACTAAATACTAATTGAGTGTATGTAAACTTCTGACCCACTGGGAATGTTATGAAATAAATAAAATCTGAAATAAATCATTCTCTCTACTATTATTCTGACATTTCACATTCTTAAAATAAAGTGTTGATCCCAACTGGCCTAAAACAGGGAATCTTTATTCGGATTAAATGTCAGGAATTGTGAAAAACTGAGTTTAAATGTATTTCGCTAAGGTGTATGTAAACTTCAGACTTAATTTGTACGCACCACTTTTCACAATTGTATCTCAGAGATCTACAGGCAGTTCCTTGGACTCCATGTTATAGTTTCTGTTCTGACAAGCACTTCTTCTTCTGTAGTTCTGCACTTCTTCTTCTGTAGTTCTGCACTTCTTCTTCTGTAGTTCTGCACTTCTTCTTCTGTAGTTCTGCACTTCTTCTTCTGTAGTTCTGCACTTCTTCTTCTGTAGTTCTGCACTTCTTCTTCTGTAGTTCTGTACTTCTTCTTCTGTAGTTCTGCACTTCTTCTGTAGTTCTGCACTTCTTCTGTAGTTCTGCACTTCTTCTGTAGTTCTGCACTTCTTCTTCTGTAGTTCTGCACTTCTTCTTCTGTAGTTCTGCACTTCTTCTGTAGTTCTGCACTTCTTCTTCTGTAGTTCTGCACTTCTTCTGTAGTTCTGCACTTCTTCTTCTGTAGTTCTGCACTTCTTCTTCTGTAGTTGTGTAGTTTAACGGCAGTGGACATCTAATATCTTGAATAGACCAACTGAACTATAATATAAGGCCATTATACTTTGTGATACAACATGCGAAAAGGAAAAACAAAAACAAACACACAACAAACCCTACACTCATTAAAAACCCACTACTATTTTGACCCCATCTGCTCCTGCACCATGCCACCGGCCTGGGTTGACGTGACACCACCACTCAACACACCCTGTAACTCTTCTGAAGTCAAATCTCGTACCACCATGTACTTCTCTGCAGCTGCCACCACAACATCTA